>NW_027142447.1:600000-883677 GCF_026170545.1 Melanerpes formicivorus | reverse complement strand
AACTAACACTTTAAGTTCCTTATCTGGCAGAAATTTGTCAATCTCTAGCTAATGTGTTTGGGAGGGTGCCTGGTCAGTGTGGGCATCTCTTCCATAGTACCTGGGTAAGTGGCACAGAATCAGTCAAGGACCACCAGCCTTTCAAGAGTGTCTCAGTTTTGAGCCACGAGCTGCCCAGGGCAAAGGGACAGAAAAATTTATTCTACCCCTTTTCCAAGGAGTAAAAATAAAGGTGCTCCACACTGACTGAACGTTGAAAAGGCAATTCTCTTCACAAACACGTACCAAAGGTATTCAGGTAGAAGGAACACATTCATGAATGAGGTTCATCCTTCACCTGGGCCTACCAGGCAAAGCCTTCCAGAGACTTCCAGAAACTTCCACCCCCCTCGGCTTCAACAGACCTAAGTGTAGTGGTTTGAGCCTTAACTGGGGTTTAAGAGCTCAGATGGTAGCTCCACACACCCCCCACCCCCCTTTCCCCTGATATGGAAAAAGGAGAGAGAAAAAAAGGGGAGTAAGGGAAATGAGAAGGAGGTAAATCTACCAAAAATAATCTGGGGTTGGTTTGGAAGTAGAAGAAGTAATTTTTTTAACAAAATACATATATAGCAGTACCAGGGAGGGTTTACAAGGGTAAGGAATAAGAGTGAATAGGGAAATATACAAAACCAACTGTGGATGGCCTTGCATCTCCCTCGGTGTGTGTGGATTTCAGACCTTTAGAGAAGCCTGGATGCAGCGGGGGAGAGGATCAGACTGGACCATGTGGCAGAACCAGCAGCTGTTGGTCCTCAGGTTACTCACAGCCACATCCAGCCTGGCCTTAAAAACCTCCAGGCATGAGGCTTCCACCTCCCTGGGCAACCTGTTCCAGTGTCTCACCACCCTCATGGGGAAGAACTTCTTCCTAACATCCAATCTGAATCTACCCATTTCTATTTTTTTTTAACCATTCCCCCTAGTCCTATCACTCCCTGACACCCTCAAAAGTCCCTCCCCAGCTTTCTTGTAGCCCCCTTCAGATACTGGAAGGCCAGAATTAGGTCTCCTCGGAGCCTTCTCTTCTCCAGACTGAACAGCCCCAACTCCTTCAGTCTGTCCTCACAGGAGAGGTGCTCCAGCCCTCTGCTCATCCTCCTGGCCCTTCTCTAGACATGCTCCAGCACATCCAGATCCTTCCTGTAACAGAGGCTCCTAAACTGGATGCAGGTACTCCAGGTGGGGTCTCACCAGAGTAGAGTAGAGGGGAAGAATCACCTCTCTTGACCTGCTGGCTATGCTTCTCTTAATGCAGCCCAGGATGTGATTTGCTTTCTCAGCTGCAAGTGCTCACTGCTGGCTCATGTTGAGCTGCTCATTCACCAGCACGCCCAAGTCCTTTTCTTCAGGGCTGCTCTCAAGCCTGTCCCTGCCCAGCCTGTATTGGTGCTTGCATTTGGTCTTGTTGAACCTCATGAGGCTGTCATGGGCCCAGCTCTGCAGCCTGTCAAGGTCCCCCTGGATGCCATCCCTTCTCTCCAGTGTGTCTGCTGTACCCCACAGCTTGGTGTCATCAGCAAACCTGCTGAGGGTGCACTCAATGCCACTGTCCATGGCACCACCAAAGATGTTAAACAAGACTGGTCCCAGTGTGAGGGACTCCATTCATCACTGGCCTCCACTTGGACATGGACCCATATAGAAAAGACCCAAATAGAAAGAAAGACTTTCCCATTTCTATATATTTGGGGTGGGGTGGTGGAGAAAGCTGTTCTGAGTACTAGTAACAACTGGCTTAAAAAAGGCATCAGTTCCTGCTGTCTTGCAGCTACTAGAGAGGATGAAAACATTCAGAATGGGAAAAAGCATCAATTACAACTTTTTTTGTGTAAAAAACAAACACAAAAGGTATGCCTATATTGATCAAAAGCCAGACATGGTGGAAATGAAAGCTTTGTGATAAGAAAATAACAACTCTGCTTGCTGATGAGCTGTGCCAGCTAGTAGAAGTATTTTAATGAGCCATTAGATAGAGTGGATGTGCACAGGCTGGGTTGCAAATCTGGGTCATTAGGAGTTCAAATAGCCCTGGCTCACAGCAGGACCTGGGAAAGCCACAGTTTTGCCTAATCCTTACTGAAGGGATAAGAGGGGAAAGAGGTAGCTAGGCTGACAGAGAGCTGTAAAATTCAGTAGCAAGAAAAGGACTGAAGAGAAAGAATCAGAAAACAGTGTGTGGAATACAACATAATAGTCACCATCCCTGGAGGTGTTCAAGAGGGGATGGGGACATGACACTTGGTGCCATGGTTTAGTCATGAGGTCTGTGGTGACAGGTTGGACTTGATGATCTTTGAGGTCTCTTCCACCCTTGGTGATTCTGTGATAATCTGGCTGCAGAGAGAAGACCCAAAAGTCAGCCTGTGAAAAACAAGGGCTGAAAGTGTGGTGATGTGCTGTACTGCCTATACTGACTACTCTAGTGTTTATCCAGCCTCTTAGACTAGCTTTGTGCCCCATGCAAGCTCTCACATAATCATGACTAGAACTCAGGTTATCTTGAACAGACATCCCAGAGTTTGGCTTATTTGCTATAATAAAGGTACATCAAGGAAGTGCTGTGCAGAGAGTAATTATCAAGGCTTTAGTGGCTTCTGTTAGAAACGAGACCCCTACCTTCAGAGCAAGCAAGTCAAGGCTGAGTACTACCTCAGCCTTTGGAGAACTCTCTGCAAGAAATACATTGCTCTACTGCAACAAGACATAAGAATAATTTGGAGTCGGCTTGGAAGTAGAGAGGTAAAGAATCTTCTTTAAACTATAAACGTAATTATAAACCAACAAACAAATAAATAAATAAACAAACCAACCAATAACAGGTAAGGTTCACAAGGGCAAGGAGCAAGGATGGATGGGAGGGAAAAAAAACAAGAATACAAAACCAGGCTCTCTGAAGAGGCGCAGAGGCAGCAGGGAGAAGGGTCAGGCCTGACCACATGCCAGAGAAACAGGGAGCCACCAGCAGCCCCTGTCCAAGCAAAGGCAGGACCCAAGAGAGCTAATGGCTGCAGTGTTCTCCTCTTTATTACCCTTACTGGACAGGGGAGGGGGGAGTGCAACAGATTAACTATTTCCCAGGGGGAAAATGCCCTGCAGGGAGGGCAATACTCTTACAAGCCCTCCCTTCCTGCTTCCAGGATGGGTGTTTATACCATCACAACAATGTATTAACATCCTGTGAGGATGATGAATTATTTTTCTACCCAGTGACACCTATGGAGAATGAAAATGGCAGTCTCTGTGGCACCTGAGTATCCAAAGATCCCAGAAGAGTAGGAGACTTCCAGCCTCCTAATGCTAAATTTGAGCAGTCCTTTGCACAACTACAAATTTGAAGGGCCAAAGGAAACCTGACATTATTCCAAGAATGAACCAGAATAGCCAAGGTAATAATAGACCTGGCATCCTAAGTAAGCCTAGAGAAAACAGTGCTACAGTGCTGTTATGTGAATTAAAGCAGTCATGCTATGTGTGATTCAATCAATGAGGAGTTAAAGAGTAGGAATATAATGAAAGCAAGTCCACATGGCTTTAAGGAAACAAGTCTTGACAAGCAGGCCTGACTTCACTTTTTTTATGAGATTACAGGTTTGTTTGATCAAGGTAACCACATGGATGTGATAGACTTGGACCTTCCTAATGAATTTGATTTAGTACTGCTTGACATTTTGATTAAAACATTAGCATTATATAGCCTTAATAAAACACATTAAATAGATTAAGATCTGGCTAATTGATAGAGTTCAGCAAGCTGTTCTAACCAGATACTCAGCACTGACTGGGGATATTTTTAGTGGGGTTCTGCAAGCAGGAACACTATGCTTGCTGCTATTTGATGTTCTGGAATTACACAGAAGCATAGAGAATAATGGCAAATGTCCCAAAGTATAATGAGGAATGGGTAGCTATGGAAAGTCACAGGGTTTGCCTGTGGATTGGCATAAATGTGTTTCTGGTATTTGATTCCACCCTTTCTCTTCAGCTCTGCACAAGCAGAGAGGTTCTCTTACAGGGTGCAGTTGCAAGGCTGTACCCCAGCCAGCTGCAGACAGGCATACAGTGATTTCAAGGTCCGGAGGGACCTTGACTGGCTGGATAGATGGGCAGGGTCCAACATGATGGCATTTAACAAGTCCAAGTGCTGGGTGCTGCACTTTGGCCACAGCAACCCCATGCAGTGCTACAGGCTGGGGTCAGAGTGGCTGGAGAGTAGCCAGACAGAAAGGGACCTGGGGGTGCTGATTGACAGCCAGCTGAACATGAGCCAGCAGTAAGCCCAGGTGGCCAAGAAGGCCAATGGCATCCTGGCCTGCATCAGGAATAGTGTGGCCAGCAGGAGCAAAGAAGTCATTCTGCCCTGTACTCAGCACTGGTTAGGCCACACCTTGAGTCCTGTGTCCAGTTCTGGGCCCCTCAGTTTAAGAAGGACATTGAGACTCTCGAATGGGTCCAGAGAAGGGCAATGAGGCTGAGGAGAGGCTTTGAGCACAGCCCTGTGAGGAGAGGCTGAGGGAGCTGGGGTTGTTTAGCCTGGAGAAGAGGAGGCTCAGGGGAGACTTTCTTGCTGTCTGTAACCACCTGAAGGGAGGTTGTAGCCAGGTGGGGGTTGGTCTCTTCACTCAGGCAACCAGCATCAGAACAAGAGGACACAGTCTCAAGCTGTGCCAGGGGAAGTTTAGGCTGGAGGTGAGGAGAAAGTTCTTCCCAGAGAGAGTTGTTAGCCATTGGAATGTGCTGCCCAGGGAGGTGGTGGAGTCACTGTCCCTGGAGGTGTTCAAGAGGGGATTGGATGTGGCACTTGGTGCCATGGTTTAGTTAGTCATGAGGTGTTGGGTGCCAGGTTGGACTTGATGATGTCTGAGGTCTTTTCCAACCTTACTGATTCTATGATTCTATGATTTCTTTCAGGAGTCATCTATTTTAATTACTAACTCATATATTATCAAAAGGAACAGCATGAATCATTAAAACCTTGTAAACTGTGAAACCACCACTTACTGCATGCAGATCTACATGTCTTCCTTGAAACTACCCACAATACAAGCCTGAGATTAAAATATGTTTGCAGCTTTACAAAGTCAAGAAATTATGGCCCAATTTGCTACGTAAAAAGAAAAAATAAAGCATGAAAGCCAGATGATGTAAGCAAAAAGTACAACTACCTGAAGGGAGGTTGTAGACAGGCAGAGGTTGGTCTCTTCTCCCAGGCAGCCAGCACCAGAACAAGAGGACACAGTCTCAGGCTGTGCCAGGGGAGGTTTAGGTTGGATGTTAGGAAGAAGTTCTATACAGAAAGAGTGATTGCCCATTGGAATGTGCTGCCCAAGGAGGTGGTGGAGTCGCCATCACTGGAGGTGTTCAGGAGACTTGGTAGGGTGCTTGGTGCCATGGGTTAGTTGTTTAGGTGGGTTGGATTGGTTGATGGGTTGGACGCGATGATCTTGAAGGTCTCTTCCAACCTGGTCTGGTCTATTATTCTATTCTATTCTATTCTATTCTATTCTATTTCTATTCTATTCTATTCTATTCTATTCTATTCTATTCTATTCTATTCTATCTCTACTACTATCACTTTCTGATCAGCTAATTTAAGGACATCTTTCCTGATTCTCCATTTCCTTGGTCAGCTCTTGAATCAGACTGTGATTAGAAAATGCTGAATTCATCTTAGTCTCCTTTGCCAGGTTTGAGTCTGAGCAATTCTTTTCCTATATATATATATATATATTACTACACATAGTCTCAAACTTCCCTAAGCCAAAATCAAAATGAGGTTTCATACTCATTTTGATTTTCTTTTAGACTGCAAAATGTGATCTCTTTTCCAGCAACATCTTGCTAGCAAACTGTTACCAACCTCTGATTTCTGTTTGACCTTGCAGAACGAGATGACTGATAAAGGTAAAAGATCCTATCCAGAAGAAAACATTGAAGACTATACTCCCTTTTTTTCCTATCTGAAACACAGTCTGAGATACATACATCCCCCATTGTACTGGGGGATCTGATTTCATTTCTCGTGTACCAATTTAACATCCAGGATGTTTCCACATTTTCATCCTTTCGTAAGTCTATTATTAAAACACTTGGCATCAAAACTATGCCACTGTAAAAGTGTCCTACTAAATATCAATACCACCTAAACAGAGGGGAAAAACAGCAACTGAATGCCTTGTCTACTGTATTGGGGTTTTTTTTTCTCTACTATACAAAAAGAAAATACCTTTTCCAGTGTCAAAATCACATTGTTCCTTTCTCTTTTGTCCCCTTCAAGAACAGAACTCCTCCCCTAGGTCAATCAATGATCCTTCTTTCCGTGCATGAAGTGTGGCCAGCAGGTCAAGGGAGGTGATTCTCCCCCTCTGCTCAGCTCTGCTGAGACCCCACTTGGAGTACTGCCTCCACTTCTGGAGCCCCTATGACAAGAGGGATGTGGAGGTGCTGGAAGGTGTCCAGAGAAGGGCCACAAGGATGATCGGAGGGCTGGAGCACCTCTCCTGTGAGGACAGACTGAAGGAGTTGGGGCTGTTCAGTCTGCAGAAGAGAAGGCTCCCAGGTGACCTCATTGTGGCCTTCTAGTATCTGAAGAGGGCTACAGGAGGGCTGGGGAGGGACTTCTCAGGATCTCAGGTAATGATAGGACTAGGGGGAATGGAATGAAGCTGGAGGTGGGGAGATTCAGGCTGGAGGTGAGGGGGGAGTTCTTCCCCATGAGAGTGGTGAAGCCCTGGACTGGGTTGTGCAGGGAGGTGGTTGAGGCCCCATCCCTGGAGGTATTTAAGGATGAGGCTGTGGCCAGGCTGATGTAGTGTGGGGTGTCCCTGCCCATGGCAGGGGGGTTGGAACTAGATGATCCTTGTGCTCCCTTCCAACCCTGAGTGATACTATGATACTATGAAATAAGAACCATGATGATTAGGGGACTTGAGCATCTTCCCTGTGAAGAGAGACTGAGAGACCTGGGGCTGTTTAGTCTTGAGAAGACTGAGAGGGGATCTCATCAATGTCTATAAATACCTGAGGGGTGCATGTCAGGTGGACACTATGGATACTGTGATACTATGATACTATTACTGTGTTTTCCTCTGCCTTACATGGTCCTGTCTACCTCTGCCATACCTCAGCTTCCAGGTTTGTGTCTGGCTTAAAGCAAAATTTTCCAAAGGATCCACATGATAGGGAACTGAATTTTTAAATAGAACTGCTCAGTGTTTTCTTGGGTAGTATCTGTTTCTGGTTGGTTTTTTGTTTCCTGCAAATCTGTTTTCCTAAGCAGCACCTTGGCAGTGTGAGGGTCCTTGCCATTTGGATATCCTGAGGTGGTGTCTAATCATCAATACTCTTCATACTGACTCTCTGAAAGACAAATGTTATTGGTATTCACAAAAGGTCTGCATCATATTTCACTTCCAAATGCTTTTCATTCTCCTAATTTTGGTCTTTCTTTTTCTTCACCTAAAACTAACCACCTTATTTCTAGCCTCCCTACAACTGTGGGACCATTACATTATTAGGTTTTATTGCGTTAGCAACCCCTCACTCCCAGTCTGTTCTCTTCTTCCAGGTCGGTCTGTGACATTTTCTTCCTCCTAATTATTTAATTTTTCATCTTACCTTTCCATTTCCTATTCACAATTCATGCTGCTATCTTTCTTTTTGGTTTTGTTAGCTTCCTTTTTCAGTCACTTGCATTGCTTGCAGTGAACATATCAGTAGGACGTGACATTTTTCCAACAGCTTCATTTGGGTTTTGCCTTCTCCTTATTCTCCAAACCCCTGCACTTACATCTTTGCAGATTTGCTTACTCAGTTCCATGCTCATTTTCATTTCTGTCTCCTAGCCATAGCCCTCATATCTTTTGTTTCACAAATAGATTATTTTTTGCCTTTTCTTTTGGTCTTCTGGCTACAGAAACCTATAAACCTTCCGAGTTTCATCAGTAATGTATCCTTAATTCTTCATGAGGACATAAGCAAAGCAACAGCAAAGCAACTTCACTGGAGTCTTCTTACTACTCAGATGGGAAATACCTGTGAACATAAAGAAATGACCTGAAGTGGGGAAAAAATAAAGCATGCAGTTTAGTGCAAGAAGCCAAAATAAGCACTATAACCATGCTTTACAGGACCCTAAGGTCTGCAAACACCAGGTTAGAGTGGCTATCAGAACCAGGGAAGGGAAGGGAAGGGGGAAGGGAAGGGGGAAGGGAAAGGGGAAAGGAAAGGGGAAAGGGAAGGGGAAAGGAAAGGGGAAAGGAAAGGGGAAAGGAAAGGGGAAAGGAAAGGGGAAAGGAAAGGGGAAAGGAAAGGGGAAAGGGGAAAGGGGAAAGGAAAGGGGAAAGGAAAGGGGAAAGGAAAGGGGAAAGGGGAAAGGAAAGGGGAAAGGAAAGGGGAAAGGAAAGGGGAAAGGAAAGGGGAAGGGAAAGGGGAAAGGAAAGGGGAAAGGAAAGGGGAAAGGAAAGGGGAAAGGAAAGGGGAAAGGAAAGGGGAAAGGAAAGGGGAAAGGAAAGGGGAAAGGAAAGGGGAAAGGAAAGGGGAAAGGAAAGGGGAAAGGAAAGGGGAAAGGAAAGGGGAAAGGAAAGGGAAAGGAAAGGAAAGGAAAGGAAAGGAAAGGAAAGGAAAGGAAAGGAAAGGAAAGGAAAGGAAAGGAAAGGAAAGGAAAGGAAAGGAAAGGAAAGGAAAGATTAGGGAATAGAATAGAATAAAATAGAATAGGAATAAGAATAGGAATAGGAATAGGAATAGGAATAGGAATAGGAATAGGAATAGGAATAGGAATAGGAATTAACCAAGCTGGGAAAGATCTTTGAAGAGCTGCTATGTACTTAGTACTGTTCAGGTTTGTTCCTTACACCGTTTCAGTCAGTTGCAAGCATCCAGACACGTTGACAGCACTGTGCCATGAGTCATTTTTTAATAGCTACCTCATTTGTTTCTGACCTGAATAACCTTTTTCTTTTTTTAACAGATTCTTGTGTGCAGTGCAACATTGTTCCTTAATGTTCCTTCTGCTGCAGTGAGCTTGAGAGGCCAGAGAGCAGCTCCACACCAGCTTCCACGGGGAATCACCATCACACGGCTGGAAGGGCAACCATGGGTTATCTTACTCCTCTCGGGAAGCAAAAGGGGATTTGTACCCTCTGTGAAGAGGGCTGGAAGCCAACCCGCCCAGACCGCTCTGTGCCCCTCCAGGAAAAGGGAGACTCCCGCTTCGCTCAGGGCCCCGCTGTCACCACCAGGACCCTTCCCTCCCGTGACATTTTGGGTTTGTTTAGCGCAGCTTCCCCCGCTGACACAAACTAAACCGGGCTCTGTCCCCCCTGCTCCCCTCTCCCTCGGCCCTCAAGCCTCCGCCGCGGGGAGCTCTTGGCCCTCAGAGCGGCCGCAGCGCTGCGCTGCGCACCCCGCCGTTGGTAGCCGCTGCCGCCGCAGTAGGGCGGAGCCGCGCTGTGTGCCGACATCAGCTTGGCCCCGCCCCCGAGGACACTGCGACACCCGATTGGGCTGGAGGCGGGGCGTGGCGGAGGTAAGGCACCTCACAGCCTCCTGAGCGGAAGGAAACTTGCGGTGCAGCCCTTCCTATTGGTGAGAGCACGTGCCCATCTGAGCAGCACCCCAATCAGAGGCCGCGGATCACAGCGGCGGTCAGCCATGCCATTCCCCGCCGTAGCAAGTTGTCGGCCTGCGGCTCTGCCGACCGCCGAGCCTTTGGAAAGCAACTCCCGCCCTCCTCCCCGCTCCGCCATTCGCATCCCCCCAACTTGTCCTCAAACAACCAATCGAAACTTGCCGCTTCTGTCAATCACCAACCTTTGCCCCACCTTCCCCCAGCGAGGGGGAGGTTCAGGCACTCTGCTGCGCGCTGGTTGCAGCGGGCGGGGCGGTGAGGGGAGGGGAGGAGAGGAGGAGAGAGGAGGGACGCGAAGGAGGAGGAGCTGTGGCTGCTGCCGCCGCTGGCCGAGGTTTCAGTACCTCGGAGAGCAGCTGCGAGAAAGCAGGGCGGGCAGGAGCCGCTGCAGCCGTCCGGACCCGCAGCTGCTCCCTGCTTACCTGCCCCGCTCCTCTCCCCTCCTGCCCTGCCCCTCGCAGCGCCAAGCACACGCAGCCCCAGGGACTGTTAGGAAGCGTCGCCTCAGAGCGAGCGGCAGCGCCAGGCGCCTCTGCCCGCTCACCACCTTCCCCACTCCCCTGCCGGCGCTGAAGGAGTCCGGTCCCCCGGGGGCACGGCGACGGCACAGGCTCGGTGAAGCGGGACGGGCGGGAGGGTTGTCCGTCGCCTTAGGGACGGGACAGGTGGTCAGCCAGGGGGTGGCCGGGCTGGCCGAGGGGTTCGCTCCTTACCGTCGGTCATTCCTCACGGGTGGGTGGTGAGGAAAGCGAGGGGTTCCTTTCCCGGTCGGGATCCCGGGGGTGGGCAGAGAGGAAGATCAAGGGCAGAAAGCGGCTGCCGGGCACTTGCTGGGGTGGGCAGATAACTGGGTAGCAGGAGTCGCGACAGCAGCTGCGGGAGGAGAGCGTTGGCAGGGAGAGGGAATCCGCTCCCCCGAAACCCCGGGGGCAGAGATAGCCCTGGCTGAAAGGCTTTGGAGGGGAGAGGAAATTGACTGTAGCCAGCTTTTTTGCGGTTTGGTTACTGAAGTAACGAAGGCAAATCCTAGGCAGGGAAGGTAGACGGAGCCTACTTTTTGGATGCTGCTTTGATTTTTTTTTTTGTTGCTGTTGTTGTTATGAGTTTTCTTTTACATTTACTTTTCGATTTTCACCACCGTTAAATGTGGATTTTCTGAGAGACCCCGCCGGTGGTTGTTCCATTGCCCCCTTGTCTGAACGTAAAGCTTAGTTCTGCTGCTTGTGGAATTTTTTATTATTATTATTTTATTATTATTATTATTATTATTTTTTCCCAATTTTATTTATTTATATATTTTTTTTTAAAGGACCTTTCCGGGCAGCTTTTGCGTCTGACAAAATGAAGCCTTTGTATTTTTCAGTCAATTTTACCTAATATCGACCTTCTGCTCGGCACGAGAGACTTAAAGTGCTGCCTCACTCGGAGGGACCGTTTGAGGACTTTTTTTTTTCTCTCTTTGCTACATGTAGCTGAATGTGTTGCGACACATCTTTGCTCCCCCCTCTAACCTTCCGAGAGATTTTTCCAAAATGAAGAAATTCAATTTTCGCAAAGTTTTGGATGGTTTAACTGCCTCATCCCCCGGTGGAAGCGGCGGTGGTGGCAGTGGTGGTGGTGGAAGTGGGGCTGGTGGCGGCTCCGTGCAACCAGGAGGGACTGCAGGAGCTGCAGGGACACCCAGGGAGGAGATCCAGGAGACGCTCACTTCGGATTATTTCCAAATTTGTAAGGTAAGGGTCGTGGCTTCTTTTGTTTTGTTTCTCTTTTGCCCTGATAACGATAAAAGCGAGGTGTTGTGTGGGGGCAGTAACATGATACCAGTAAGCCTTTCACTTGAGAACTGCAGTGGTTGTATAAGGACTTTGGAATGAAAAGGCAGAGATCCCGTTGATGCTTTTTTTTTTTTCCTTGCTGCTGCAGAGTTGGGGTAGTCACTAAATTAATGAAATCTTCATTTCAGCTTTCAGGGACAAATCCTAAGTTCATGCTTAGACCACAAACTACTAACAAGGTTGTGATCAGGAAAGCAAATAAATTGGGGCTAGCACATTTACAAGTTGCTAGAAATTGAAGATCTTATACATCTACTCCCCTTCCTCGCTCTTCTCTTGCCCTCATCCTTTCTTTCCCTCTACTAAGAAAAAGGCCCAAGCTGGAAATGAAAGGCAGTGCAGTGATTACTAGCATTTCAGTTATTTGTAAGGGGTTGGAAGTCGATTCAGAACGTGGAATTTTAGCATTAGTACTGAAGATTTTGCTTGTATGATGATAATGGGACAGCATAAATGCCAAAAGTTGCCCAATTCCCTTGGCATTGCTTTTATGTATTGGTTAGGTCCTTAAATGGGGATTTGAGTAGAAAGCATAAGATATCCCTCTGTGTTTAATGTTCTGTATCGGTTTTCTGCCACAAAGCTTTCAGTGTTGTTCTTAAATGCACAAGTAAAATCGGGGTACAAATTACCTGCTACTTCTGGAACAGCCCTGGAATGCAAAAATCATCCTTTTGTAATGAAGACCAAAACCAGAAGGAGAGATTATATTATGACCTTTTGCTGTTGATCTTCAGGTTTGGCATTAATTCTGCTGGCTATGACAGAAGTTTTGTCTGCTGATTTCATTTTGCTTAGGAGCTTCAAACCCAGAAGTTTTTTAATTACTGCAATTTGCATTATTAAAAGTAAATGAACTTTGCCTGTTAGTTATACTTTCCTTTTGTTGGTCAGATCCCAGCTGATTTGAAATTTAGGTTATGGCCAACTCCAGCAAATTCCTGTTTCTTTTTGTGTTTGGGTAAAAAGGAGGGAATATGAACAAATAAGACAGCCCTGTAAGTGTGCACATCTGAACCTTTTGAAGCACAGTTTTCCTGATCTCAGGTACTATCATTCTAATTCTGTTTGGTTTTCAGCTACAGTTGGTGTCCAAACTCTTAGAGAGTTCAGAGGAAGAAAGATGGGGACCCGTGACTTAGGAGTGTCTAAGACCTTTGGAATAGCTTCTACATAATTCAGCTTTCTGGAGTTTTTATAGTGCTTTGCCATCCTGCCACAAAACCAATTAATGCATTTTTTTTGAGTCTAAATTCTTTTGTAGTTTTAATAGTGTCAGTGCATTAGAATCAGACCTGTTTCCTGGGGCTGAATTTGACTCCTTATGGGCACAGTAACTTAGCATTTTGTGACTCTGCAGATGCTCGGCACAGTGATACTCCCTTCTTGCCACTTCAGTAAAAAGATAATGCAAATAATCAAGATACATTAAAATATTAGACTGTCTGTCATTCTGAGGCTTCAAACTAAGGCTAAAACTCAACACAGTTCTTCACATATAATTTATTGAATAGTGCTAAAGATCTGCCTTCAGTGTGAGATGTTATTATTTTGTGTTGTATGTTTGCCAAAACAGGCAATGTGAGAGAAATTACTCTTCAGCCTGATCTCCATTATTTCCCTTCTTTGGCTTGCTGTTACTTGAAGGCAGTTGGTGTTATGTTCTGATACATCTACTTGGAAACAGGCATCTATTTGGAAATGCATCTGACAGATCTACTTGGAAGTAGAGCTACTAGGTGTACAGGAATATGTCATTTTAAGAAGGTTGCAGCAGGCAATATTTGCCTGGCATAGCTCTGGAGTTCAAATGTTCTCAACAAAGTAAATATTTGTGTGGGAAGGCTATTGGTTGCTTGCAGCATCACTTGCTTATGCATGCATGGTACTGCAGAAGTCTACTCTATAGTATACAAAATACCAGCTTCCTTTTATTCAAGACACAAAACCACGCTGAAAGCAAACTTCTAAAACAGTGATTATGTGCTTCTAAAATACCACAATGTTTATTCAACAGGATCTACTTAATCATCTGTATTAGTTTTGTAACCTTACAATCATGTCTGAGTGAGCCAACAAATCCCCACAGGCCCCGATCCTGTGTTTTGTACTGTGCAAGTCTACCAGAGGCAGCGGGACTTGACGCAGGCACAGCTTTCATCCTGCGTGCTTCAGCGTGCAGGTTCTGAGCCATCATTTGTACCTCAGTGACTCTGAATTAAACTAGAAACGCAGCAAGACACATAGCCATCCCAGCTTTGCCTTCCCTGAGCTTTTGTTGTGCAGAACTTCTGCTATTTTAATTGTAAAGTTACGTAAGTTATACAGGCTGCATACTTAAGGATCCATGATCTGTGATCCTGCTGCACACAGAGCCGAGTGGAGCTAACGGCAGTATTGGTTTGTTATGATCTACAGGATCAAGGCAGATGGACTTGCTGCCTAAGTAGCTGCAAACCACGACTGCGACCCCACAAACTGTTTTTCCTCCCTTTGTTGTTTTATAAAGTCTTCATTTAGATGTGAAACATAAAAGCTGACTCATACTTAAGAATTAAAGGGCCTTAGCCTGCAGTTTTTGTTTGAATAAATCGCTTTTCTGAAGTTTGTGGGACGCCTGCTTGGCAAAAAACACAGATCAGATCCTCTACCACAACGCTGTTTTGATTTGGAACTCACCTGAATTCATTGGTAAAACACCTGAATGCTGTCTCTCAGTTTGGTGACATTTTTAGGGTGCTTGTTCCCCCAGTGTCTTTTTGAGATCCAGATTGGAACTTAACAGGAGTAAATGTAGTATTTCATTTCACACTGAGGTGTTCACACTGACTTACTTCTGGCATTTGCATTTAAATCATTAATGTAACTGTGTATATTGAAAGACTGAAAAATGAAGTGGCTGCAGCCTTTTTAAACCGTGGTAAATCTATATGTTGGCACCCTTTGCAAAGCAGGCAATTGCATTTTGTGACAGTAGGAAGCTGAGGGAGAGTTTGTGCTATAGCTATGCTGCTCTTGGGATTTGGGTATCCAAGTGAAAATCATGAAAATATTGATTATGTTTCACATAAATCAAATTGAATGTGTGAGATAGCAACATCATGCCAAAACTCAGGTGAGATCCAGAAGAACAAATGAATAGTGCCTGTATTAATTTTAATGGGGATAGCCCTGGTTTCCTCAGTTTTACTCCTTTGTATTTTCCTCCTATACATGCAGGGGCTTTTCCTAGCAAGGATTTATTAGGATTGCCTATGTTGGTCCATAGCTCATAAAAGCTAAAATAAAGCACTGGGAAGAGACATCAAGTTAATATAGGAAGTAAGAAGATCATAGTTAGCATGTGGTAAGTCATTTGAGTGGAACTTTGAGCATGAAGAACATAAAAGGGAGAAACAGTGAATTTATTTCTTTGATTGTTAGGGCACGATGCAGTTGGGAAAAAAACCTACCCTGATTAAGAATGAAGATGTACATATTTTTAACATGGAGTGCATATTCTTCGTGAAACTAAGTCTCCAATAGGGAACTGCTTCTGCTTTTCTTGAAGAACACTCATAGGGGTGAATTTCTACAGCATGATGCTAATGGCTTTATGCAGAACGTGCTTGAAATCAAGACATCAGTTAAGAGTATAGTAACAGTTTCACTTGACTAGATGTACAAATGATCTAGTCCAGTATGCTTTTTTTAGCTGTAGGCAGCATCTGGATTCCCTAGAAGAGGTTCAGGAAAGCCTGAATTCATCATCTCCTCACACAATTATTCCCCAAATGCTGATGCCTTTAAACTCCAAAGCATGAGATTTGTACTCTCCTCAAAAAAGTGGTCTTCTAGAATATTACTGGGTAATCTTCTTGCCTAATCAACCTTCCTTTGAATCTTGCTGTGGTGTTCATGTTGATAATATAGCCATTAGTTTTGGTATGTGCTCTGCCCAGGCTTTAAACCAAACCAGCCAAGGCCAGGAGCGGTTTAGGGTTTTGTTGAAACTGGCATGGAAGCCCACAGCTGACTAGAGTTGTGCCTTCCTAACCCTACTTAGCTTTGGTAAAAACAGGCCCTCAAGATGCATCAAAGCAGTAGCTGATTTAAGTACCTGAATTATCTATGTTTCCTACAAGGTGGCCTTAAATTTTAATTCCCAGGCTTTATAGCTTTATTTTGGCAGCCCGTAACATTGAGCCCCTCTGACAGCAGTCGAGTAGATGCAACATGACATTACAGTTCAGTGGTAATAGAGAGGTGCTGCATTTGTGGAGTGGCAGTTTAAGAACAGTTCTGCAGGAGCACAATAGTTCTATTTTGAGTTAGGAGGGAGAATAATTCTTAAATCTTTGTAATAAGCTGTAACAGCTACAGCAGTCCGTTAGCTTGAGCTGTTAATCTGTGTTTCCTTAGTAAGGCCATGGAAGGGGGGGTAAAAATAAACCCCAACAAACCAAAATGTGTGTGAATTGCTACATTTCAGAGAAAAGCCATTTAACATTAATTATTAACTCTTACTTGAAAGTGTTCAGTGATCATTTGGTACTTAAATGGTAAATAAGGTAATTCTGGAAGGATTTTTCCCTATGTACAGTAGTTTGGATCTACTGTTAGGTGTAAAACCCTGTTCTGTTTAAAACTAGATAGTTGTAAGAGACACTTCTGTAATCAGAACACAGTAAATTTATTAAATGTGTGGTAAACATAATGTATTTTTCTTTTTTTTAACTGTATTAATTAGAAGTGGGACTCATCAGTGATAAAGTGCCTGCATCAGGAACAGTGTGGCCAGCAGGAGCAGGGAGGTCATTGTGCCCCTGTACACTGCACTGGTTAGGCCACACCTCGAGTACTGTGTCCAGTTCTGGGTCCCTCAGTTTAGGAAGGAGGTTGACTTGCTGGAACGAGTCCAGAGAAGGGCAACAAAGTTGGTGAGGGGTTTGGAACACAAGCCCTATGAGGAGAGGCTGAGTGAGCTGGGGTTGTTTAGCCTGGAGAAGAGGAGACTCAGGGGTGACCCTTATTACTCTCTACAACTACCTGAAGGGAGGTTGCAGACAGGCAGAGGTTGGTCTCTTCTCCCAGGCAGCCAGCACCAGAACAAGAGGACACAGTCTCAGGCTGCACCAGGGGAGGTTTAGGTTGGATGTTAGGAAGAAGTTCTGCACAGAGAGAGTGATTGCCCATTGGAATGGGCTGTCTGAGAAGGTGGTGGAGTCACCATGATTGGAGGTGTTCAGGAGGAGACTTGATGGGGTGCTTGGTGCCATGGCTTAGTTGTTTAGGTGAGTTGGATCGGTTGATGGGTTGGACGCGATGATCTTGAAGGTCTCTTCCAACCTGGTTTATTCTATGTAATTCTATGTAAAGGGCATAAAAGCTTGGGTTTTAAGAAGCTTGAATGTTTTAAGCTACCTACAGTTGTATAACTGCACTCCCCTGCTTTGTTTTTTGGAATAACTATGTTCTGGCACTGTTACTTTGGACCGTTACTCAAATACAAATACATTAATGCAGGGCCTTCATGGCCAACACATGCAATTACATCTTCAAAACCATTTTAATACTCAAGGTTGCAAAACAAAGCACTCAGAAGTTCCAGGTTTCTGAAATTAAGTTTGCTTATTTATACAACCTTTAATTACATGATTTATTGGTCAGATTTAGTAATGTGAATAGTGTTTGCTCAGTGGAAAGCACTCAGTATTTCTTTGCATACTTAGAACTCGAGGCATACCTGAATATTAAGTTCCCCATGGACTTTTCCAGCACAAGTTCTCACCACTGTAATTTTGAAAGCTTTATAAACATCAATGAACAGATAATTCATATTTCTGTGAGATGGTTATTCCAGCTGTATAGATGAGGAAGTGTGGCAGCCCGTAACATTGAGCCCCTCTGACAGCAGTCGAGTTGGAAGGGTAAGGCCGAGAAGCCTCCTCCCTTCCAAACCCACCACAGGAAGCAAGACATAGAGAATGCCATATCACAGTATCACCAAGGTTGGAAGAGACCTCAAAGATCATCAAGTCCAACCTGTCACCACAGACCTCATGACTAGACCATGGCACCAAGTGCCACATCCAATCCCCTCTTGAACACCTCCAGGGATGGTGACTCCACCACCTCCCTGGGCAGCACATTCCAATGGCCAATTATTCTTTCTGGGAAGAATTTTCTCCTCACCTCGAGCCTAAACTTCCCCTGGTGCAGCTTGAGACTGTGTCCTCTTGTTCTGGTGCTGGTTGCTAGAGAGAAGAGACCAACCCCTTCCTGGCTACAACCTCCCTTCAGGGAGTTGTAGAGAACAAGAAGGTCTCCCCTGAGCCTCCTCTTCTCCAGGCTAAGCAACCCCAGCTCCCTCAGCCTCTCCTCATAGGACTTGTGCTCAAGGCCTCTCACCAGCCTTGTTGCCCTTCCCTTGTTGCCTTTCCCTGCTCCTGCTGTGATATGATAGACTATTTAGTGTCCACTGGTTTTGAGTCTTCATTCTGACCTGCTTTGAATCAGATTTCCTTTCCCCATCATGTTTAATGTTTGTGTATCACTTGCACCCTTCCATCATGCTTCCCATTGTTTTTACATTCTGTTGAAAGGATTGTGCACAACTACAGAGTAGACTTTAGGCTGGTTACTCATACTGTCCACTTCTGTGTCCACCTTAGATAGTCAAAACAGCTCTGAATTCCACTTCTTTCTCAAATGACTATAGATGGAGTTGTGGCTCCACACTGAACCTGTGAATTGTACCTAGAATGGGTATCATCTGCTTCCAAAATGGAATAGCAGCCACATGTGAACAGCTTAATTCATGGGCCTTGGCTTGATCATTTATGAAACTAAGTGATGAGGGCTTTGAGAGAATTTCCTTTCTGCAGTTGTCTATCTGAATTGTACCTTGTGCATTCCTATTTTGTGCCAAACAGACAAGTTTGGCAATAACAGGTCTTCAACTCTTTACTTGTGGTTTATCCATAGGACAGACCAGACTCCACTGGGCATGGAGCGAAGCAAAAGTCCCATGCCAGAAAAAGATAATTTAATGAATGCCTTCAAGAAGAGAACCAAATCATGTTCCATAGATTATTTTTTAGTTTGTGAGTATTCTAAATTTAATGCTTTTTATGGTGGATTTTGAATTGTTATCAATATAAGAATTACAGAGTCTTCTGAATTGGAAGGGGCCCATAAGTTCACCTCCTGACTCAGCACAAGGCAACCTAAAATGTAAGCCATTTAATGTAAGTTTGTGTGCCATTTCAAGTGTTTGGGGTTGTGTTTTTTTGGCCTTTTTTTAAATCCAGAGATTAATTTCATTAATCTTAATCATGTGAAGTCCTTGGATGGAGAACTGAAATTCAGGATATACTTTTTCCTCCCAAGAAAGAGAGAATGTCCCTCTTCACAGAAAGTATATATTAAGGATAGCTTAATATCATCTTTGGTCAGGAGTCACTTTTTAGTAGGCAGGTGTTGAGATATCAGACTGTCATAACTGAACTTCAGTCTTCTTTCCCTGAGCTAATGATGAGACTGTGAAATCCTTGGGTATCTTGGAAATGGTGGTGGGGGGAAAGGAACATACTGAGGAATACAGTGTCTTCACTTTACATTGCAGAGGCCAGACTCCTGCAATCTGGTGTGGTGAAGCTGTCTCTCATTCTGTGAGAACTGTACTGAATTTATACCTGAGATAGAGCGCTTTTCTCACAAAGTTAATTCCAATCCCCAAGTCTTCTCTTACTGTCTCTCCTTTATCTTGTGAGCCATCATTTTTATCCCCCTGACTGCTATTTCCTGCTCGTGCCACCACTTGGTTAATAAGAAATGTTCTTGCCACGGTAGTGGGGAAACTGATTTTGAATCTCTTCTGGGAGGATGGAGGAAATGCAGCTCGGTTGGCCTATCTCTCAGGGAGTGTTTTGATCCTGGAGCTGTTCTGTGAAACATCAGTTGTATAAGCATCTGTTTTTCAACTTATTTCTGAAAGGAAATATTTTCTGAGAATAATTTTTTCAAAGAAATGACTGAGAAATTACTGAGAGGCTTGTGAGTAAAAACAGTAAGTCGTTTAAGATTGTTTCCTTTTCTTCTTCCAAGTAGAAATACATATACTGCATAAAGCACGCAGCTGTCCTCAGCAGAGGTGGACTCAATCTAAGGCAGAACCTCATTCTCACTTAGATGAATGTTTGCTCATATCTGACTCTTACTCTGAAGCATCTGATACTCCCTGGTGCATGGTATATGCCAAAATCCCTTTTTGAGGTCTGTGTGAAAATACTGTGAAATGTTAGCATTAGTGCAGTCATTTCACAAGGAGAGAAAGGGAAGCACTTGAGAAGTGAACTAATATCCCCCAAGCTAAATGAATGCAGTGGTCTATTGGCTATTCTAAAACCAAGTGTTTATAAAAGCAGCTTATATGGGATATATTAATTTGTCACAGTGTATGTGAGGGGAAAATTAGAGGACTGTACAATTGGAAGTATAAGTAATGTGCATCTGTGCAGAGGACAGAAAGCAATATTGTTAGCTACAGATGGCTGGTAAATATGCTTAAATGTAATAAGATATTATCTGTGCAGTGCTGTGTCTATTCCTGACAGATCACCAACGAAGATCATGAATACTAAAAAAAATACTAGAGACAAGCTGTTGCCTGTAGCTAGGGTCAAAGTCCAATGAGATATACTTTTTATGGTTCCCTTGAAGTTAAGTTGTGTGCAGCACTGAAAAAAAAATAACCATGACCCTTAAATATTAAGGCTTTGAGCTGATCAGTGCACAAATTCAAAAGCAGCCTTACTGAATGTGGTGGTTTATGTGAAGATACAGGTGTATGTGGCACCAGCTCTTTTTGCAGAGTCTGAATCCAGCACATTAAAAATGATTGCTTATATTTCATGAAAACAATCTGCTGTGTAAGAATGCTGTGAGGTCAAACACCCAGGAGTCAGGTCTCTTAGTCAGCTAGTATTTAATTACATCTATGTGTGTGGTAATCTGGTCTTTATCACACACTTCTATTTTCTTGTTTTGCCTGCTTATGTTATGTTCCTGTACTCCATCACCTCCTGACTTCAACTGTACACAAAATACAGGAAGAATAGATGTTGGTTTGTGTGTGCAATTGTTCTTGTGGGAAAACCTCTGCATTATCCACTGGACATCACCAAAACAAAAAAGGGTCATGCTAAATAAATTATGAATGCTCACTTCTGCTTTGTTCATCCCATTGCATCTATGGTATCCCTTAAGGACAGATGTGTGCTTTCAGTTACACCTGTCCGGCATCAGCTGTGTTACAGATCCATTCCGTTATAGCTGTGGATAAAAGTTAATTGTCCAGGGTCCAAACCCCTCCATTTTATTCGTTGTTTGCTCCTACATCTATTTTTAAACGCTCACCGAATGAGGCAAAGGCAGGAACATGCTATGTGGTTATGTAAACAGTGATCTGATTCTTAGGATCTTTGGGTATCGTATCTTCATTTGTGTCTGTGAGCTATGCCCTTGGTAGCTTTATGGGCAATGCAGCAGAAGATACTAATGTGTGTGTGTGTGATCTGGATTTCACTGCTGTTAGAGGGCAAAAAGCTGCCACAAAATACCTCCTATTTAATTTGGAACATATCCTCACCGTAGATGAGATACTGGCCGGTACCTCCAAATTCAATTCTCGGTTCCACAGAAGAAAAGGAGTCTTTACATTGCATACAGCATGCATACAGCAAGAAGGCAGGACAAGATGAATTATGAATTAGTAGTAATTAGTCTACAATGTTGCAAATGCTAGCTATGAAATCTGGTAATAGCATTTGTGTACAGGAGTGCCAAATCCTGCTGCAAAAGGAAAGATTTTCCCAGGAACACAGGAGGAATACAGAGGATATAAAAGCAGAGTTTTAACACCATGTTTCTATAGCTTAAAATAAAACAAACAAAAACAACCCTTCAAGAACTTAGTCATAGTAGCAAATTTTTCTTCCATCAGAGCAGCATGTAATTTTTCTTGACAAATGGTTTTAATTCCCCATTACAGCTGGTTGGGGTTTTTTAAAAATCTATTTTATTTTTAATTTAAAGTATTCCAGAAACAACAAATAAGAAAAGAAAAGAAAAGAAAAGAAAAGAAAAGAAAAGAAAAGAAAAGAAAAGAAAAGAAAAGAAAAGAAAAGAAAAGAAAAGAAAAGAAAAGAAAAGAAAAGAAAAGAAAAGAAAAGAAAAGAAAAGAAAAGAAAAGAAAAGAAAAGAAAAGAAAAGAAAAGAAAAGAAAAGAAAAGAAAAGAAAAGAAAAGAAAAGAAAAGAAAAGAAAAGAAAAGAAAAGAAAAGAAAAGAAAAAAAGAAAAGAAAAAAAAAGGATAGGATAGGATAGGATAGGATAGGATAGGATAGGATAGGATAGGAATAGGATAGCATAGAATAGCATAGGAAAGGAATAGAATAGAATAGAATAGAATAGAATAGAATAGAATAGAATAGAATAGAATAGAATAGAATAGAATAGAATAGATAGGATGGGATAGGATAGGATAGGATAAGGATAGGATAGGATAGGATAGGATAGGATAGGATAGGATAGGATAGGATAGGATAGGATAGGATAGGATAGGATAGGATAGGATAGGATAGGAATAGGATAGCATAGAATAGCATAGGAAAGGAATAGAATAGAATAGAATAGAATAGAATAGAATAGAATAGAATAGAATAGAATAGAATAGAATAGAATAGAATAGGATGGGATAGGATAGGATAGGATAGGATAGGATAGGATAGGATAGGATAGGATAGGGTAGGATAAGGATAGGATAGGATAGGATAGGATAGGATAGGATAGGATAGGATAGGATAGGATAGGATAGGATAGGATAGGATAGGATAGGATAGGATAGGATAGGATAAACCAGGTTGGAAGAGACCTTCAAGATCATCGTGTCCAACCCATCATCCAACACCATCTAATCAACTAAACCATGGCACCAAGCACTCCATCAAGTCTCCTCCTAAACACCCCCAATGATGGTGACTCCACCACCTCCAAAATAAAATACCTCCTTCAGATCAGGGACCTTAACCAGCTGTAACAGAGCAGAATATTAGCAGCCTATAGAAGCAAAGTTCCAGAAAACTCCCCAAATGGGAAGACTTGTATTAGTGATTGCTCTGTTGGTCTGGCTTAACATTAATAAAATCAGGTGTTTTTAAAAATGTCTCATTACTGTTATGAAATTACCTTGTATTCTGCACTCACAGTCAGAGTGAAGACAAAACCATTTTCTTTTCAGGGCTATCTGATGTGTTGAATGTTTTTACAATGCTCGTGAATAGCCATAAACCAGAGAGGTTACATTCTCAACCAAACTATCTCAAACTCTAGAGCAATAGGGTCAAGGATGCAATAACAACTTTAGTAGGTAGGCCAAATTGAGCTTTGAACTAAGTGGCTTAGAGTTGGGGTGTATTTTATTATTTAATATTAAAGCCAAGGACAAGTATAGCCTGTAGCATTTTTCTACAGGTTGATGCACTGTTTCTTCACACCGGTTTGAATGGCAAGAGCAGGAAGTCCATTACAGCATACTCACTGAACAATGAATGCTGGTCTTCCATTGTGTTCTCCAGCCCTCAATACAAGAAAGACATTCAGGTCCTGGAGTGGGTCCAGAGAATGGCAATGAAGCAGGGGAGGGGTCTGGAGAACACGTCTGGTGAGGAGCAGCTGAGGGAACTGGGGTTGTTTAGTCTGGAGAAAAGGAGGCTGAGGGGAAACCTTCTTGCTCTCTACAACTCCCTGAAAGGAGGCTGGAGACAGGTGATTGTTGGTCCCTTCTCCCTACTAACAAGTGATAGGACAGGAGGAAATGGCCTCAAGTTGTACCAGGGAAGTTTTAGGATGGATGTCAGGAGAAACTTTGTGACTGAGAGGCTGCTCAAAACTGGAGCAGGGGCTGGTTGAATTGCCATCCCTGGAGGTGTTTCAAAGACTCAGAGATGTGCTGTTGAGGACATGATTTAGCACTGGCCTTGGCAGAGTTAGATAATGCTTGGACTTGGTGATCTTAAAGTTCTTTACCAACCAAAATGATTCAGTGATTTTCTTCCTTTTTTGTGTGTATTTTTCTTACTTCTCCCCCCCCCCCCCCCCCCCCCCAATCTTGATAGAGTTCCTCTAAAAAGAACAGGAAGGGAAGAGGTGAAATCATTTTGCATACAATGTATTCTCTTCACCTAAAGACTTCTCCAAAGAAATTAATCCATACTTTTTGATGATGACTATAAGATGTTATGCTGTAACTTATTTTACTAACTTACTATGCAGTAGCTCAATGCTGGGGTAGATGTTGCAAGATGGTGTACTTAGAATCATAGAATCATACAATCATAGAATCATAAAATCAACAAGGTTGGAAAAGACCTCAAAGATCATCAAGTTCAACCTGTTGCCCAAGACCTCATGCCCACTAGACCATGGCACCAAGTGCCACATCCAATCCCCTCTTGAACACCTGCAGGGATGGTGACTCCACCACCTCCCTGGGCAGCACATTCCAACGGCTAATGACTATATCACTGAAGAACTATCTCCTCACCTCCAGCCTAAACTTCCCCTGGTGCAGCTTGAGACTGTGTCCTCTTGTTCTGGTGCTGGTTGCCTGGGAGAAGAGACCAACGCCCTCCTGGCTACAACCACTCTTCAGGTAGTTGTAGACAGCAATAGTTGTCAAGCAGTTGCTCGGCCCCAGCAACACTCATTTAAATAGATCAAACAAGATTCAGATCCAACTACTTTACTCTGAGCAGGGAGAGTTGGAGTAGGTAGTCTTCAGAGCTGCCTTCCAACTTCACCTGGGCTGTAGACTGGTAATAATGCAGTTTGAGTACCAATGTGATTTTATTTATTTGTGATTTTTTTATTTTTCTGTCTGAATTATATTAATTTTGGTTTTGGTTTTTTTTGTTAAATGCACTACAATGTATTTCAAAGCTCAAGCATGAGAGGAATGCTTTTTGAAATTCAGAAAGCCTTATTTTTTCCCCCCTGTGATTCACTTAACTTGGCTATTTGTATCAATGTGAATCATATGCAAATAGGCCCATCCTTATTTGGTAGTCTTTAACATACAGTTTGCAGAACTGAAGATGACAGTGGAAAACCCAATCTCTAAGGTCTGTGCAGAGATATTTTGTATGAAAAAAAGGAACTTTAGTGAGGACTACAAGATTTCTGGATGTTGGTCTCTTCTCCCAGGCAGCCAGTACCAGAACAAGAGGACTCAGTCTCAGGCTGCACCAGGGGAGGTTTAGGTTGGATGTTAGGAAGTTCTACACAGAGAGAGTGATTGCCCATTGGAATGGGCTGCCTGGGGAGGTGGTACAATCACCATCATTGGGGGTATTCAGGAGAAGACTTGATGGGGTGGTTGGTGCCATGGTTTAGTTGATTAGGTGGGCTGGATTGGTTGATAGGTTGGACGCGATGATCTTGAAGGTCTCTTCCAACCTGGCCTATTCTATTCTATTCTATTCATTGGTTTAATTAAAAGATGGGTTTGGATGTACTTTCCTTTTCAGGGGCAAAGCAAGATGAGGAAATTAAAATAGATGATATGTGGTAGAACCAGCATCTTTCAAGAAACAGTCATGTGGTCTACATGGAGGCTTGTAAAAATCATCAGAGTGGAAAAAAAGGACAAATTAAATATAGACTTTATATAATTTTTTTTACAACCTTATTTTTTTTACATTTTTAAATAATATTAAGCTGCTTCCACAGGGGAAAAAAATAATTCACATGTTCACAGTACAAATATGGACAATAAAAAGGTCAGTTAATTTCAAATACTCCAACATATATTTCTGATTTCTTTTTTTTTTTCATAGAAGTATAATCATCAGCATATTATATTTGTGAAACTAAACTGTTAACATTCAGGATGTATTTGAAGTCTGCTTCATATGCAGGACTGTGGTGGTTTGAGCCTTAACTGGGAGTTAAGAGCTCAGATTGGGGCAAGGCTGAGAATCTCTCCCCTGCTCCCCCCTCCTCCCTCCCAACAGAGAGGAAAAAAAAAAGGAAAGGGAAGGAGCAAATGCACCAAGCAATAATTTGGAGTCAACCTGGAAGCAGAGAGGTGAGGAGTTTTCTTTAAGCAATATATATATATAACAGTAACAGGTAAGGTTCACAAGGGCAAGGAGCAAGGATGGATGGGAGGGGGGAAAAAAACAAGAATACAAAACCAGTCTCTCTCTGAAGAGGCACAGAGGCAGCAGGGAGAAGGATGAGGCCCAACCATGTGGTAGAAGATCAGGAAGGCAGCTGCAGTAGCTCTCATCCAGGAGAGGCAGGAGCCAAAAAGGAGGCCTAATGACTGCAATGCCTTCCCTTTTATACCCTAGCTGGGCAGGGAGAGGGGAGTGGAACAGACTCAGTTTCCCAGGGGGAAAATGCCCTGCAGGGAGGACAAAGCACTTGCAAGCCCTCCACCCTGTTTTCAGAATGGGCGTTAACCCACCACAAGGGCAAATAATTTCTCCAAATTCTGCCATAGCTTATTAAGCAAGCTTTTATAACAAAGTAAAGTCTTTAACACACAAATTAAAAGACAAACCAACTTTGCCCATTGCTGCAAGGACTGCTCTTCTATAGCAAAAAAAGTTTTGTGTGTGTCATTATCATGAAAGTCTTTTACTAATGTGATTGCTCCTTGTGCACATATTTCCTTCCTGCTCCTGTATTCAGTAACATTTCTCTTTTTCCCTTGTGTGCTCACATTTCCCATGGTTTTTTCTCTGCTGGTTTGCGTTGGGTTTTTTTGTCTTCATCCATACTGATCTCCTTTTCCTCCCTCTCTCAGATGCACTGCTGCTGGTGAAGATAACAAGCTCATAAGAAATATCCTGCTGAGACAAACCAATGGTCCATATCTCCCAGCAGTCAGTCTCTGACAGTGGCAATAGAATATATCATTTTGGGGGAGTAGTAAGATCACTTTTTGCAGTCCCTTCCTTTTCTAATCTCCCATCATCCACCCTCACTGGAGATGACAGAGAGGAGATCTTTTGCCAGTCTTTTTAGAATCCATTTATCGATAATGCTCACAAATGTGTCTAATGCCTTTTTCAACCTGCTGATACTCAAAACCTCCTATGGTGGCAAGTTTCAGAAGTTCATTAGCTGCTCTCTAAGGAAGTATTCTTTTTTGTTGTTGTGGTAAACTCATCTTTGATTTGTGTTGAATGGCTCCATGGTTTTCCCAAATAACAGTTCCACATTTAGTTTACCTACTCTCTTGATTATGTCAATCTCAGTCAATATCCCCCCAATACCCTTCACTTCTCCAAAATGAAGTTGCAGCACTTTTAGTCTTTCCTGATAAGGCTTGTGTCCATCACATTCAGCGTTAGTTGCCTCCCGTCTGTCAGCTCTGGCTTCACTGCCTCTTCACTTGTGGAGACAAGAGCTACATACTGTACTAAAGTAACGGACTCACAGATGTTCTTACATAGCAGCAAAATGACACCCTCTGTTATTTTTATCAGTCTTCCCCATGATGTCCAACATTACTTGGCTTTTTGCGGAGTGCTGCTGCATGTTAAACCAAAAACTTGAGAGGAATGACAACCATGCCCACAAAATCGCTTTTCTGAGTTGTAAATGCTACTTCCAAATTCAGCGTTGTGCAACCCTAATTAAGGTAGTGGGGATTTTTCTCTTAGTTTTCCTCTTTTACATCTACCCACACTGAAGCTCATTTTTCACCTTCTTGCCCACTTATTCAGGCTAACGAGGTCTTTCAGAAGTTGATCACCACCGGTGCTGAATTTCACTATCCGAAAGAACCATGAACTATCAGCTATGGACTTGGACATTTCAGTGTTCAGTATCTTAAATGATCTAGAAAAAATTATGAATAACATTTCCCCAACCAGTCATCATCCATGGAATACCCTGCCTGTTCTTTGCTTTCTGTTGTCTAACCAGCTTTCAGTCCACAGAAAATCTTTTCTTCAGTCCTACAATAACTTTGTTTCATTAATGGCATTGCTGTGGAATGTTATTTGGAATGCTCTTGGAAAATCCCATTTTATTTACATGCATGGTGACAGCTTCATAGAGTTAGAGGATAGGATAGGATAGGATAGGATAGGATAGGATAGGATAGGATAGGATAGGATAGGGTAGAATGGAATAGAATAGAATAGAATAGAATAGAATAGAATAGAATAGAATAGAATAGAATAGAATAGACCAGGTTGGAAAAGACCTTTGGAGAGCATTGAGTCCAACCTATCAGCCAACACCATCTAAATCATCTAATCATCTAAACCATGGCATCAAGTGCCTCATCCAGTCTCTCCCTAAACATCTGGAGAAGAGGAGGCTCAGGGGTGACCTCATTACCCTCTACAACTACCTGAAAGGTAGCCAGGGAAGGGTTGGTCTCTTCTCCCAGGCAACCAGCACCAGAACAAGGGGACACAGTTGCAAGCTGCGCCAGGGGAAATTTAGGCTCAAGGTGAGGAGAAAGTTCTTCACTGAGAGAGTCATTGGTCATTGGAATGTGCTGCCCAGGGAGGTGTGGAGTCACCATCCCTGGAGGTGTTCGAGAGGAGATTGGACGTGGCACTTGGTGCCATGGTTTAGTCATGAGGTCTATGGTGACAGGTTGGACTCGATGATCCTTGAGGTCTCTTCCAACCTTGGCGATACTGTGATACCTCCAGCGATGGTGACTCCACCACCTCCCTGGGCAGCCCATTACAATGGGATTTCCCATTGTAGAAACTCTGCTGCCTTCTGTAATGATCTTCATCTATGTGCTCAGTTAGTCTTTATTTTACCATGTCAGTGGGGACAGCAGCCAGCCTTGCCAGTCTGTGGCTTTTGTTTCAAGAAGCAAAAAGACCCAGGGAGTTATTAGAATATCCTGTGAACATGTTCGGAAGCCCTGGTTCCTAATATAGATTAAGAACCAAACGGATTCCATGGCTTGGGTTTAAAAGTTTGGAAAATTTTGGGCAAGCTGGAATTGTTACAAGAAATACTTCTTTTAAAAAAGAAAATTTAATAACAAGTATGTCCCTCCTGTATAATTTGCTTAGGTTGGAAACTTAACAACATCTTGTCCTCTTTCCATCTAACCTGATCAAGGAATGGTCTTACCAACAGGTGATTCCAGACAAAGCAGCCTGTAAACATGAGATATCATATTCATATAGCAACATAAAGATCATGGAACCATGGAATTATAGAATCATAGTATCAATAAGACCTCAAAGATCATCACCCAACACCTCATGACCATGAACCATGACACCAAGTGCCACATCCGATCCCCTCTTGAACACCTCCAGGGATGGTGACTCCAACACCTCCAGGGATGGTGACTCCACCACCTCCAATGCCCAACAACTCTTTCTGTGAAGAACTTTCTCCTCACCTCAAACCTAAACTTCCCCTGGCGCAGTTTGAGACGGTGTCCTCTTGTTCTGGTGGTGGCTGCCTGGGAGAAGAGACCAACCCCCTCCTGGTGGCACTTGAAGTCATGAGGTGTTGGGTAACAGGACGGACTTGATGATCTTTGAGGTCTTTTCCAACCTTATTGATTCTACGATTCTAACACTTTGGAAAGATATGTCTTTGCAGTCTAATGTAAACTACCATAGAACACAAGAAAAAGAGTAATGCTGGAAGATGGCAGATATTGCATATTACTAGTAGTGTGTTATGGTTTTGGTTTGGTTTTGTTGTTTGGGACTTTTTTGTTTGTTTGTGGTAGTGGTGGTGGTGTGGTTGGGTTTGTTTTTGCAAATGAAATATACCATGGCATCTTAGAGTTTATTGTGTTCTGTGCAGTGCATCAAAATACTCACTAGTGGAGTACTAGCAAGTCCAACTAATCCATTCCCTATATTCATTTAGGTAAATTGCTTCTGTAAAGATTAACGTTAATGAAAGTTATTTGAAAGAGAATTTACAAGAAAATGACAAAGTGGGATGATGATTTATGCTGAAATTGTAGCTGCATTTGTGATAATTCTGTTTCAAGTAGATTATTTCACATATTGCACATGAACTGCATGTCCCAGGGAGCGCAGACTGCCTCTAGAGAGAGCGTGCCAGAAAAGGGGACATAAAGAAGGCTGGATGAAGCAGTCCTGGCTCCATCTGCTGTCTGCCTTTTCTATTATTTTTTTTCTTCTTTTTTTTTTTTATTTCTGCCTGTCACCTTCTTTTAGAGAGCATTAAGGGTGGGTTGGTTCTATATCTCTTTAATCTCAGTCTGATGTTTTGGGATACCTTTTTTCCCCCTGCTTCTATCTGCTACCGAGACAGCTTAATTTGGAAAAGAGAGATTTACTTTCGTGTTTTCTGCTCACTATTTATAGCTTTGGTTTATATTGTTCCTATTAGACATGACTCAAGTTGGAATATGCTTTTTTTGTCACTCTAGGATCAAGTTAATTTTGTGGCCTTCCCCTCTTCCTCATCTATAGTAGTAAATATTGTAAAGAAGCCCAGCTAGAGTCATTAATAATTCTTACACGTATGCTCACGCTGGCTGTGTCAATGCATGATTGAAAAAGATCCCTCAAATGCTTTTCATGTCAATTTATCTCAGTCTTTGGAAAGACAAGGGTTGTTGGACCAAAGCTGAGGAGAAGAGTCTGGGGGTCTGAGATGTTACAGCTTGCTCTTCTGCATCAGGAGAAGTGTGGCCAGCAGGTCAAGGGAGGTGATTCTGCCCCTCTAATCAGTTCTGTTGAGACCCCACCTGGAGTACTGCCTCCAGTTCTGGAGCCCCTATTCCAAGAGGGCTCTGGAGGTGCTGGAAGGTGTCCAGAGAAGGGCCACGAGGATGAGCAGAGGGCTGGAGCACCTCTCCTGTGAGGACAGACTGAAGGAGTTGGGGCTGTTCAGTCTGCAGAAGAGAAGGCTCCCAGGTGACCTCATTGTGGCCTTCCAGTATCTGAAGGGGGCCTACAGGAAGGCTGGGGAAGGACTTCTCAGGATCTGAGGTAGTGATAGGACTAGGGGGAATGGAATGAAGCTGGAGGTGGGGAGATTCAGGCTGGAGGTGAGGAGGAAGTTCTTCCCCATGAGAGTGGTGAAGCCCTGGAATGGGTTGTCCAGGGAGGTGGTTGAGGCCCCATCCCTGGAGGTGTTTAAGAGCAGGCTGGATGAGGCTGTGGCCAGGCTGATCTAGTGTGGGGTGTCCCTGCCCATGGCAGGGGGGTTGGAACTAGATGATCCTTGTGGTCCCTTCCAACCCTGACTGATTCTCTGATTCTGTTGAATAGGCTCAATTTTCAGATGTCTTCTGAGCCTACTTTAACTGGTGCCAAAATCTCAATCATAAAGACATCTTTATTTGCCTTAACTGTCTACAGTATAGCTTGGCTCTTCTTCCAAGCTGGTTTTGTCCTTTATTTAGAATCCTAATAAATATAAATATTTTACTAGAAAATTGTCATTTACTTGGATGCTCAATTGACTTCAAGAATTTTTGTTTATTTAATTGTTACTGTACCAATGGCAGAACCTTGCATTCACAAGAACTTCCTGATTGGAATTAGAGTAAATACCCAGATTTGGCAAGTGGCTGCAAAATAGAAATGAGCCTTTGGAGCCTATCCTGGAGGTTAAATGTTGTTATTAATCTATGATCCTAAAAAAATGTACATCACAGCACCTGTAAAATAAAGTTGTCTCAGTAACAGAACCCAATTACAATTTCCAGCTGAAAAGTCTGACTGGAGATTGCAGAAATTGGGCTGGTGCTGAATGCAAATAGGTCTTCAAGAATGTTGACCTTTGCATTTCTAGATTGAAAGAATAGTACCCAAAGCTCCAGTCGCAGCTAAACGTCAGGGAAAAGTTACTGTGACTGGAATGGCTAGAAATGAAAACCCTCTGTTATAGACAGGGTTTGTAAGAACTGGTAACCAAAAAAATATAGCTAGTTCATTAATAGAATAGAATAGAATAGAATAGAATAGAATAGAATAGAATAGAATAGAATAGAATAGAATAGAATAGAGTGGAAGAGAATGGAGTAGAATGGAATGGAATGGAATGGAATAGAATATACCAATAAGGTGGTTTGTTTTGTTTTGCTTCATTTTGTTTTGGTTTGGTTTGGTTTGTTTGTTTGGGGGTTTTTAGCCAGGAAAAGACATTTATTCAAAAGAATACAGAAATCTCAAATATTAGAAAATTAGTAATGCAGTTAGGCCAAACATTCGCAGAATCACAAAGGTTCAAAGAGACCTCAAAGATCATCGAGTCCAACCTGTCACCACAGACTTCATGACTAGACCATGGCATCAAATGCCACATCCAATCCCCTCTTGAACATCTCCAGGGATGGTGACTCCACCACCTCCCTGGGCAGCACATTCCAGTGTCTAACAACTCTCTCAGTGAAGAACTTTCTCCTCACTTCCAGCCTAAACTTTCCCTGGCACACCTTGAGACTGTGTCCTCTTGTTCTGGTGCTGGTTGCCTGGCAGAAGAGACCAACCCCCTCCTGGCTACAACCTCCCTTCAGATAGTTGTAGAGAGCAATAAGGTCTCCCCTGAGCCTCCTCTTCTCCAGGTTAAACAATCCCAGTAATTCTTGCTGGGTTTGGAACATGAGAGGTAACCCCATTGTTATAGTATGTCAAGTCTAGTCCCGAATTGCATGTGAGAATAATAATGAAAATATATTACATTTGAATAACCCTATCATGAGAGAAAGTTTAAAAGTATTCCCCCAACACAAAGCAAACAAAGGGAGAAACAGGGTTGTGGGTATCTTTGATTTATTAATTCCATTCCATTCCATTCCATTCCATTCCATTCCATTCCACTCCATTCCATTCCACTCCATTCCACTCCACTCCATTCCGTTCCACTCCACTCCATTCCATTCCATTCCATTCCACTCCATTCCATTCCATTCCATTCCACTCCATTCCATTCCACTCCACTCCACTCCATTCCATTCCATTCCATTTCATTCCATTCCATTCCATTCCACTCCATTCCACTCCACTCCACTCCATTCCATTCCATTCCACTCCATTCCATTCCACTCCATTCCACTCCACTCCACTCCATTCCATTCCATTCCATTCCATTCCATTCCATTCCATTCCATTCCATTCTATTCCCAAAAAAAGTGAGTTACATTTTCTACAGCATACTGAAGTAGAATAGAATAGAATAAACCAGGTTGGAAGAGACCTTCAAAATCATCATGTCCAACACTACCTAATCAACTAAACCATGCAACCAAGCACCCTATGAAGTAGCTTATGTTTCTGGAGTTTTGCACTCTAAAAACTAATAATTATGCATTATTTTAATGTCAGTATCCGTAATGTCAACATCAGTAATAATTAAGATATCAGATGAGTAAGATTTCTGTTAAGGAAGTGGTTATTTGCTGGAAAACATACATTTGGTTGTTCTTGAACCACTCGGGAATATCAGTTCAAGTGTTTCCAGCTGTAAGGGAAGAGTTGGAGTGATACAGCTGTAGAAACCATCAGCTGACATGTATTCAAAAGGGCAGGTCAGCAATTAAGGAGTGCCTTTTGTTGAAGTTCTGTAGGACCTCCTGAATGCTTCAGCAGAGTTTGTGAGCAACATAATTCTAAGGCAGGAAAAGTTATCTTACAAAGTCCAGTTCTGCGCCCCTCAGTTTAAGAAGGACATTGAGACACTTGAAGGTGTCCAGAGAAGGGCAATGAGGCTGGGGAGAGGTCTGGAGCACAGCCCTGTGAGGAGAGGCTGAGGGAGCTGGGGTTGTTTAACCTGGAGAAGAGGAGGCTCAGGCAAGACCTTACTGCTCTCTACAACTACCTGAAAAGAGGTTGTAGCCAGGAGGGGGTTGGTCTCTTCTCCCAGGCAACCAGCACCAGAGCAAGAGGACACAGTCTCAAGCTGCACCAGAAGTTTAGACTTGAGGTGAGGAGAAATTTCTTTACAGAAAGAGTTGTTAGCCATTGGAATGTGCTGTCCAGGGAGGTGGTGGAGTCACCATCCCTGCAAGTGTTCAAAAAGGATTTGGATGTGGCACTTGAAGCCATGGTTCAGTAGTCATGAGGTGTTGGGTGACAGGTTGGACTTGCTGATCTCTGAGGTCTTTTCCAACCTTATTGATTCTATGATTCTATGAAATGCTGCAACCTCAGCAAAGGATAGAACAGATTCTCTTCCTCTATGCAAAGCTTAAAAACCCCATCCGCCCTGTTACCTGTGCTTACATTTCAATTATTTTGCTCATTTGTTCTGTTTCAGACGGTTCGCCATGGTTTCCCTTATCTACCCACTGCCTTAGCTTTTGATCCAGTTCAGAAAATTCTGGCAATTGGAACAAGAACAGGAGCCATCCGAATGTATCCTTTCTCATTCAGAATTTACACCGTTGCTCTGTATTGGTTACACAGTGGCGTGAATCATCTCCTACCAGAACTCAGGTAAGCTTGCGCTTTATGTTATCTTCTACTTCACGTTGCTGTACTCAGTGGACTGGAATTGGATGTGCTGCTGAGGAATTACCATTATCTCCTTAGGGTGTCCAAAGAAAGGGGGTTTTTTGAGCTGAGTTTTTGGCATGTGGTTATGTCATATGTTAATTAATACAAAACAGAACTAATTCTGGAGTTTCAGCAGGAAAAAAGTAGACACTTTTCAGTATGCAAATGTGAACTACAGAGAGGTAATGAGCAAGTTGCCTAGTAATAAATAATTTCATTGCTGCAATGCAGCTAGGCATTCACTGTAGATATATCTACATATGAAATACTGTCAAAGCTTTTTCAAGTGAGTGGTGGCACACAAGTGATTTTTAGGGCAGAATTAAGTCCTTCTTGGAGGAGAAAGTGAAACATTACAAGCCCTATGAGGAGAGGCTGAGGGAGCTGGGGTTGTTTAGCCTGGAGAAGAGCAGGCTCAGGGGAGACCTTATTGCTCTCTACAACTACCTGAAGGGAGGTTATAGCCAGGTGGGGGTTGGTCTCTTCTTCCAGACAACCAGCACCAGAAAAGACAACACAGTCTCAAGATGTGCCAGGGGAGGTTTTGGCTCAAGGTGAGGAGAAAGTTCTTCCCATGAAGAGTACTTGGCCATTGGAATGTGCTGCCCAGGGAGGTGGTGGAGTCACTGTCCCTGGAGGTGTTCAAGAGGGGATTGGATGTGGCACTTGGTGCCATGGTTTAGTTAGTCATGAGGTGTTGGGTGGCAGGTTGGACTTGATGATCTCTGAGCTCTTTTCCAACCTTATTGATTCTATGATTCTGAATAGTGCTGTGGTTGGGGCGAAAGTGCAGACTGCTTGGCTACCATCAGAGAAATGCAGCCAATTGTTTATTTGTTTCTTTATTGGTAGCACCAATAGGCCCTGCTGTGAATCATACTCCATTGTGCTGGGCAATGGAGTAGCCATCACTTGAGGTGTTTAGGAGCAGACTTGATGGGATGCTTGGTGCCAGGGCTTAGTTGATTAGATGGTGTTGGGTGATAGGTTGGACATAATGATCTTGAAGGTCTCTTCCAACCTGGTCTAGTCCATTCCATTCTATAGACATAGCGATACAGAATCTATGTTTGGGATGCTGTCATTCATGTAATGATTTATAGCAAGGTTTCCTGTGGCCAGTTGTAAGTTGCATAATGCTGTTGTTGCTTCCTTGTCTTTCGCAAGCGATAGGCAAAGTGTTGGTGTTTCTGTTGGTCACAAGTTATCAGGTCTCCCAAGATAAGACATTTCCAAAGAAAATGGAGCGTGTACCTCTGTGTGGTGAATTAATGTTCAACATTACACCTTCAGGTGATCATTTCAAATGATCCAGCAGCAGTGCCAAAATTGACTATGCTAAATGGGCCTGAAATAGGGTATATTATTCATAAGCTGCCATTAGAGCACAGAGATAAATGAAAGTTCATTTTGGTATGACAGTCAATTTGTCTTCTAGATTTCTTTTCAGGCTGCTTTAGATGCAACTGCTACAGCTTCTACAGCAATGGGAATTGCTGTTGCCATGCTCTACTGATCCCAGCAGTCTCTGTGGGATTCTCAGGGAGCTTCAAACAATGTAGGTTTTACCTACACTGGTGACTCCTGGGTACTTGATCCTGGTAGGGACGGCCATGCTTCAGCCCACAGAATGAGTGTGCTGCATATCATCAATGAAAGAGTATCTCCCTAGAACCAGCATGAGCTAAAAAAATCTGCAAATGAAAGGCAAAACCACACTCTTGAAAAAATGGCTGTGCCATCTAGTCATTCTTTCCCTTTGTCCTAAGCAGGAAATTTTGTTTCCTTTCTGAGGATCTATTTCCCTTGTTGAAACTTGCTCTTAGCTCACATACCTTTGATCATTGCTCAGATCATTGCTTGATTCCACTCTACCTGGACTGTACTTGCATCAGGCAAATGCACTCGGATGAAGAGGGGCTGTGAAATTGAAGTCCTTTTCTTAGTGTCTTTGTACCTTTCTCTTCTAGTCCTACTCTAGAGAACCTTCTGGTATTACACACAGTAAAATGAAATGTGCAGTCTCTGGTTACTATGAAAAAGCCACAGAGTGTTAGGGGTTGGAAGGGACCTTAGATTCACCTACAGCAGGCTTAGCAGGGTGGCATCCAAGTGAGTTTTGAAAGTCTCCAGGGAAAGAGACTCCACCACCTCTCTGGGTAGTCATTATAGGTACTTTCTGAGTCGTGAGTCCTTTCCTTTGGACTTCTTCCATCACATGAAAGATGTGCTTAGTCAATACAGCCACCTACTTCAAACACCAAGAATAGAGCATCTACATATTTTTGTACTGAGATGCTGATTATTTGGTGGTCAGCTGCAGTAAGAAATTCTAAGAGAGACTCTTCTATAGCTATTATCATCTTTGCTTATGAAGAAACGAAAGCTTGTCTTAAATCTGGTGCAAAGAAAACAACACATGGGGTCCAAAATGGCCACCATACCAGTGCAAGCTCATCAAACAAGCAAACAAGTAATGTATTTTTGGATATGTTTTAGTGTTGTCTATTATTGTTGCTAATACATATTCTTTAGGCCCAGAAAGCCAATCAGATCCTGGGCTGCATCAAGAGAAGTGTGGCCAGCAGGTCAAGGGAGGTGATTCTACCCCTCTAATCAGCTCTGATGAGACCCCACCTGGAGTACTGCCTCCAGTTCTGGAGCCCCTATTCCAAGAGGGATCTGGAGGTGCTGGAAGGTGTCCAGAGAAGGGCCACGAGGATGAGCAGAGGGCTGGAGCACCTCTCCTGTGAGGACAGACTGAAGGAGTTGGGGCTGTTCAGTCTGCAGAAGAGAAGGCTCCCAGGTGACCTCATTGTGGCCTTCCAGTATCTGAAGGGGGCCTACAGGAAGGCTGGGGAGGGACTGCTCAGGATCTCAGGTAGTGATAGGACTAAGGGGAATGGAATGAAGCTGGAGGTGGGGAGATTGAGGCTGGAGGTGAGGAGGAAGTTCTTCCCCATGAGAGTGGTGAAGCCCTGGAATGGGTTGTCCAGGGAGGTGGTTGAGGCCCCGTACCTGGAGATAAGAGCAGGCTGGATGAGGCTGTGGCCAGGCTGATGTAGTGTGGGGTGTCCCTGCCCATGGCAGGGGGGTTGGAACTAGATGATGCTTGTGGTCCCTTCCCACCCTGACTGATTCTATGTTGTCATGGATGCAGGTTCCGGGGCAGGCAAATCTTTGTTTGCACTGCTTGTTGCTTGAGCAAGAAAGTAAGGAATCCATGAGACATGCAAGGCCTTTAGAATAGAGAGTTCCATCTTGCTGTGTGCCAGTGTTATCAGACAATAGTAGCCATTTTATAACTAAGCAAACAAGATTATTCTCACTCACCAGCACATGAAAGTGAAAGTGTTGCTCTGCCCCCACCCTTCATTTAGCTGCACAGTGCTGACACTCACTCTGACACTTACCAGTTATTTCTGTGAGCAATCCAGTTCACTAACCTGACAAAGTACTAGTTCTTTTTTGCTGCCTCATGTTTTGCCAGATTCATTAACTGAATTATCTGATGCTTTCCTCTGGAGCTAGTGAGAATGGTGCATAAGGAAACTGAGAAGAGTGCATAGTTTTGGCCTGGAGAAGAGGAGGCTCAGGGGAGACCTTATTGCTCTCTACAACTACCTGAAGGGAGGTTGTGGACAGGTGGAGGCTGGTCTCTTCTCCCAGGCAACCAGCACCAGAACAAGAGGACACGGTCTCAAGCTGCACCAGGGGAGGTTTAAGCTGGATGTTAGGAAGAAATTCTTTATAGGGAGAGTGATTGGCCATGGGAATGTGCTGCCCAGAGAGGTGGTGGAGTCACCATCACTGGAGGTGTTTAGGAGGAGACTTGATAGGGTGCTTGGTGCCATGGTTTAGTTGATTAGATGGTGTGTTGGACATGATGATCTTGAAGGTCTCTTCCAACCTATTCTGTTCTGTTCTATTCCTAGTTGGGACTGGACAGAGAAAACAGAAGTGTTGGGAGTAAAGATCAGTTATGACATTGACTTGTCTTACTATGTGAAATTGCACCCCAGAAATCCAGTGATGGCAGAATGCACTTACCTATGAAATTTGCTACAAATTGTCAAGATTGCCTTTAAAATTTGGGTGTGGAAGATAGCCTATCTTTTGCTTACATTGGAAAAAGTCTTCTTCATGTAAAGTCATTTACAGATCACAAAAATTATAGAGGCTGAGCTCAAATGAGGTTCTTTTGGTAGAGATAGCTTGTTGACATTTGGGTTGTGATTGGTGGCACAGAGTCAACTTGGAGGCCTGTGGCCAGTGGTGCTCCCCAGGAATCAGTACTGGGCCCAGTTTTGTTCAGTATCTTTATGAACAACCTGGATGAGAGGATTGAGAGTACCCTCAGCAAGTTTGCTGATGATACAAAACTAGGGGGGTGGGGGATGACTGACACCCCATCAGGCTGTACAGCCATCCAACATGACCTGGACTGGCTGGAGAGCTGGGTGCAGGCAAACCTCATGAAGTTCAATAAGGACAAGTGCAGGGTCCTGCACCAGGGGAGGAATAACAACAGGCACCAGTACAGGTTAGGTGTTGCCCTACTGGAGAGCAGCTCTGTGGAGAAAGACCTTGGAGTCATAGTGGACAGCAAGTGCTCCACGGGACAGCAATGTGCCCTTGTGGCCAAGAGGGCAAATGGTATCCTGGGGTGCATCAAGAAAAGTGTATCCAGCAGGTCTAGGGAGGTTCTTCTCCCCCTCTACTCTGCCCTGGTGAGATCATAAGTGGAGTATTGTGTTCAGTTGTGGGATCTCCAACTCAGGAGAGACAGGGATCTGCTAAGAGTCCAATGGAGGATGATCTAATAATCATCCATGAAGATGATTAGATGACTTCAGCATCTCCCCTATGAAGAGGGACTGAGACCTGGGACTGTTTAGTATTGAGAAGATAAGATTGAGCGGGGATCTGATTTGATCAATATCTGTAAATATCTGAAAGGTGGAGGGGGCCAATCTCTTTTTGGTGGTACACAGTAATAAGTCAAGGAACACTGGATGCAAACTTGAACATAGAAGGTTTCACCTCAACATGAGGAGAAGCTTCTTTACAGTGGGGGTGACAGAGCACTGGAGCAGGCTGCCCAGAGAGGTTGTGGAGGCTCCTTCTCTGGAGACTTTCAAACCCCACCTGGATGCATTCCTGTGCAGACTACCCTAAGTGATCCTGCTTTTGGCTAGAGGATTGGACTCGATCTCTGGATGTCCCTTCCAACCTCTAACATTCTGTGATTCTGTGATTTGTATTTGATGGTCTTTTCCAGCCCAAATGATTCTGTGAGTCTAGAGGATTTCCTCAACTCTTTCTGTCAGCCAGTAATGATAAATCTGATTCCAGAGCTGCTATTCCAAGTAAAGGGGAAAATTAAACCTAAACCTAAGATAGCTCTATTGAACAGTGTGGATCCTTGGGCAGCCAGTGGCTACAGAGAGCCTACTTATACCAGGAGGTAAAACTGAGGCTGTTTGTGCACTCTGGAAAAATATCAAGTAAGGAAAACAAATAGCACTAATTAAATAATTGCCTGCAGAGTTCTGAGGAAGGATGGAATTTTGCAGTAGTTACAGGAAGTGTGGTAAAAATCACTTGACATCAGTTTGAATGTACTTCAAAAGAGAATATAACTTAAGGTTCTTGTCTGTGAGAGGGATGGCGTAACATCTATATATAAAGTGGGACAGATTTACTTTCCCTGGAACTGCTGTCTCTTAATCTAAACAAGGTTTCAGTAGATCTTTATCCTTAAAATAAGCCAAGTGTGTTCCATGCTGTTTATTCTATTTGATTTATTGGGCAGATGGAATGGGGGAAGCACAGACAAGATCATAAAATCAAAGTTCTGTTGTTTGAGTTGGAAGAATCATTGATGCATTTTATCTCTTATCTCATTGTGGAATTATTTGGGATTTTTGCAGAGTGCCTAAAAGATTCAAGAACACAAACCTCACTGAAGTCCTTTTAAAAATCCCCCTGGAAATCAACACACACATGCCTCTCTCTCTCTCTCTCTCTCTGCCCCTTCCTTCCTCCCTCCCTTCCTTCTTCCCTGGAGGTGTTTAAAAGATGCATAGATGTGGTGCCAAGGGCCATGGATGTTGACCAGTTAAAGAGTAGAAGGGCTGTCCAGAGGGACCTTGACAGAGGGACAGTTGGGCAGATTCCAACACGGTGTCAATCAACAAGTCCAAGTGCAGGGTGCTGCACTTCGGTCACAACAACTCCATGCAGTGCTACAGGCTGGGGTCAGAGTGGCTGGAGAGCTGCCAAACAGAGAGGGACCTGGGGGTGCTGGTTGACAGTAGGCTTCTGAACATAAGCCAGCAGTGTGCCCAGGTGGCGAAGAAGGCCAATGGCATCCTGGCCTGCATCAGGAACAGTGCAGCCATCAGGAGCAGGGAAGTCATTGTGCCCTGTACTCAGAATAGGTTAGGCCACACCTTGAGTCCTGTGTCCAGTTCTGGGCTCCTCAATTTAAGGAGGACATTGAGACACTTGAACATGACCAGAGAAGGGCAACGAGGCTGGGGAGAGGCCTTGAGCACAGTCCCATAAGGAGAGGCTGAGGAGCTGGGTTTCTTAGCCTGAAGAAGAGGATGCTCAGGGGAGACCTTCTTGCTGACTACAACTACCTGAAGGGAGGGTGTAGCCAGGTGAGGGTTGGTCTCTTCACTCAGGCAACCAGCACCAGAACAAGAGGACACAGTCTCAAGCTGTGCCAGGGGAGGTTTAGACTGGAGTTGAGGAGAAAGTTCTTCATAGAAAGAAATATTGGCCATTGGAATGTGCTGCTCAGGGAGGTGGTGGAGTCACCATCACTGGAGGTGTTTAGGAAGAGTCTGGATGGGCCACTTGATGCTATGGTTTAGTTGATTAGATGGTGTTGGGTGATAGGTTGGACTCGGTAATCTCAAGGGTTGTTTCCAACCTGGTCTATTCCATTCCATTCCAGTTACTAAAAAAAGAAAAGAAAATCAGCTGCATCCCAGTCGAAACCAGGACCTGTAAAAAAGAATTAAGAAATAGTGCTTTGTTGCCAGGATTTTACTGAATTCAAGAGGAAAAACCCCCAGCTTACTGTGATACTGAGATGACGACTAGTGGTGAGAGTCAACCATTTCAAAGAAGTGATGTGTCTTAATTAGACCTGGTGTGAGCTTTAGAGCTTTCCCTACCTTTATTGTTCAAAAGTTTCTGTCATCAACAGAAGTGCTGTCATGCTTTGGAAGTAATGCACATCAATTTGCCCTCTTTTCCAGCATGCTAATTATGTTTTTCAGAGAAATATCCATGACCTAAATTTGGCAAACATCCTTAAAACACAGAAATTTGTAGTCATTCTATGCACTTATCTTGACTGTTTTATTCTTTTGCTTTTATCTGTCATCTCCTCTTTCTGGGAGAGAGAATTGATATTTTGCTTTTATGTGTCATCTATTCTTGTTGGGACAGAGAATGGATATTTCTCCAAATAACTTAAAAAACCTAATAGAATAGACCTTCAAGATCATCGCATCCAACCCATCAACCAATCCAACCCACCTAAACAACTAACCCATGGCACCAAGCACCCCATTAAGTCTCCTCCTGAACACCTCCAATGATGGTGACTCCACCACCTCCCCAGGCAGCCCATTCCAATGGGCTATCACTCTCTCTATATAGAACTTCTTCCTAACCTATTCATTGGATGTTTTGGGGAACTTCAGTAAGTCTATTCTATGGGTTAGGTTCATCAGAATACCATGACAGGAGAGAAATGAGCACCTCCAGGGATGGGGATTCAACCATCTCCCTGGGGAGCCTGTTCCAGTCTCTGAGAAATCTTTCTGTGAAGAGGTTTCTTGTATAATCCAACCTAAATCTCCTCTGGTTCATCTTGAGTCCATTTGCTGTCATCCTGTCACTTGTTACTAGGAAGAAGAGACCAACACGCACCTCACTACAACCTCCTTTCAGGTAGCTGTAGCGAAAAAGATCTCCCCCAGTCCTCCTTTTCTCCAAGACCTGTTCTCCAGAGCCTTCACCAGCTTCATTGCCCATCTCTGGACCCACTTCTGCACCTCATGGTCTTTCTTGTAGTGAAGGTCCCAAAACTGAACCTGGGACACATAGTGTGGCCTTACCAGTGCTGAGTACAGGGGGACAATCTCTTTCCTGCTCCTTCTGGCCACACTACTCCTGATACAGGCCGGGATGTTTTTGGCTTTTCTGGCCACCTGGGCACACTGCTGGCTCATATCCAGCTGGCTGTGTATCAGCATCCCAAAGTTTTTTCTCAGCTGGGCAGCTTTCCAGCCATTCTGCCCCAAGCCTGTAGCATTGCATGGGCTTGTTGTGACCCAAGTGCAACACCTAGCACTTGGCCTTGTTGAATCTCATACAAGCAGCCTCAGTTCATTGATCCAGCCTATTCAGATCCTTCTGGTAGAGGCAGAGCCTTCTGACCCTCATGTGATCAGCACTCCCTTCTAGCTTATAGTGTCTTCTACAAGGCTAGTGAAGTAAGTAGTTTTAGAATACAATGGAATGGGATAGGATAGGATAGGATTGGATTAACCAGGTTGGAAATGACCCCTGAGATCGGCGAGTCCAACCTATCACCCAACACCATCTAATCAACTGAACCATGGCACCAAGCACCCCATCCAATCTCTTTCTAAACACCTCCACTGATGGTGACTCCACCACCTCCCTGGGCAGCACATTCCAATGGCCAATCTCTCTTTCTATGAAGAGCTTCTTCCTAACATCCAGCCTGAACCTCCCCTGCAGCTGGAGAGTTTTCAATGAGTGATGACTGGAAATGTGCTCTCATTGTAACACTGCTGACTTGAGCAGAAAGGGGATGTCTCAGTCATCTGTCTAGTTACTGGTAATAGCTATGCTTCTCATTAAACTGTGTCTGGGATGTTGGATTTTTTTCATTGTCCTAATACTGTCTAGCTACATTTATATGTTGCTGTTCAAAAACACCTCTAAAAATGCTCACAAATAACATAGGAGAGAAATATTGGGATTTGATTATTTTGTACTGTGGTTGATTTGTGCTTTGTGTGTGAGTGTGATTGCTTCAAGAAGGCTAGAGCCCTCATCACCCATGAAACTGCTAGACTTTAAGCAGCTACAGCAGGTGCCTTTTAAATGCTAAGAATGATTTAGAGGAGTTTGGCTTTGTGTTTTGCAGCTAGCTGTAATTTCCACAATGCAAAGCTGATAGCTCTATGACATTATATTTACGAGTGTCAGAAGCTTCAGGATGTGATGAATTATGCAGTTTGATCTGAGACACACCGATTTCAAATCCACCATGCTTTCATTATGAGACATATCAACGTGATGCATAGTAGATGTATATTAACAGTTGAATAAATTCTTGAATAGAATAGAATTAATCAGGTTGGAAAAGACCTTCAAGATCATCAAGTCCAACCTACCACCTGACACCATCTAATCAACTAAACCATGGTACCAAGCGCCCAATCCAGTTTCTTCTTAAACACCTCCAGTGATGGTGACACCACCACCTCCCTGGGCAGCACATTCCAATGGCCACTCTCTCTTTCTGGGAAGAACTTCTTCCTAACATCCAGCCTAAACCTGCCCTGGTACAGCTTGAGACTGTGTCCTATTGTTCTGGTGCTGGTTGCCTGGGAGAAGAGACCAACATCTGCCTGGCTACAACTTCCCTTCAGGTAGTTGTAGACAGCAATAAGATCTCTTCTGAGTCTCCTCTTCTCCAGACTAAGCAACCCCAGCTCCCTCAGCCTCTCCTAACAGGGCTGTGTTCCAACCCCCTCCCCAGCTTTGTTGCCCTTCTCTGGACACCTTCCAGCAACTCAACATCTTTTCTAAACTGAGGGGCCCAGGCCTGGACACAGGAATCAATGTGTGGCCTAACCAGTGCAGTGCTGCTCTCCAGCAGATCACCTCCTAACCTGTACTGGTGCAGTTTATTATTCCTTCTACTTCTCATAGATAATTGTATCTTAGCAAGACTGTTTATATGTCTAATAGCATCATCTCTTTGTTTCACAGCAGTTTTTCATACAGTAATAATTTACCCTGGAAGATCTAATGGCACCTCTTAGATTTTGTGATTTCAGAGTGGTCTGTCTGGGCCCATAGCTCTTGTCTCTAATGAATTTAATGATTTTATATTAACAGGTCATTGGATAGCATATAGAGATTATAGTAGGCACTAGAAGCTATGACTTCTCCATCCTACATGGTAATCTACTGGCCATTATTTCTTATTCCATCTCTCTTGATGAGCCTTGCCTTCTTCCTTCCCTAAAGCTCTGCATCCTGCTCTCCTGAACCAAAAGTATCAACAGTCACTGTAGTTCCAAGAAGGGTTTGGTCAGAACATTGTGCTCATAGCACTTTCATTTTAAGCAGAGTAACTGTTCATTTTTGTTTCCTCATTACTTTTAGATGCAAGAAATGTTGAACTGTTAATGGGGCAGCTTTTGCCTGCTTTCTAAGTACATCTTTTCATTCATACAAGAAGATTTCTGGTAGATAGAGGCAGCTGATGACTTAGAAATGGCTAAACAGAATTTTTTGAGATAAAAGCAAGGCCTGAGACTTGTCCTTTCAAGTCCTGAAATGAATAGAGCCTTTAACTTGGTTCATGTCTGTAAAATGGAAAAGAATCAGACTATGTGAAAAAATTATACAAAATGTAATGCAGAGTTGTACATTTCATTCATATTCTTAAATTATATTTTCCAGAGCTATTGAAGAAAAGAACTCCCTAAATACATTCAAAACATAGTAATGAGTACTCAAAATATCTGTGAATTACCCTGTGTATTTTGGTTATGCATTGCCCTGAGCATTTTAGTTATGCCTCCATAACTTGTGGTTAGAATAGAATAAACCAGGTTGGAAGAGACCTCCAAGATCATCACGTCCAACCTATTATCCAACACCACTAATCAACTAAACCATGCAACCAAGCACCCTATCAAGTCTCCCCCAAACACCTCCAATGACTCCACCACCTCCCTGGGCAGCCCATTCCAATGGGCAATCACTCTCTCTGTATAGAACTTCTTCCTAACATCCAACCTAAACCTCCCCTGGTGCAGCCTGAGACTGTGTCCTCTTGTTCTGGCTCTGGGTGCCTGGGAGAAGAGACCAACATCCGCCTGTCTACAACCCCCCTTCAGGTAGCTGTAGAGAGCAATAAGGTCACCCCTGAGTCTTCTCTTCTCGAAGCTAAGCAACCCCAGCTCCCTCATCCTCTCCTCACAGGGCTGTGTTCCAAACCCCTCCCTCACTTTGTTGCCCTTCTCTGGACACCTTCTAGCAACTCAACATCCTTCCTAAACTGAGGGGCCCAGAACTGGACACAGGACTCAAGGTGTGACCTAACCAGGGACAGAATGACCTCCCTGCTCCTGCTGGCCATACTGTTCCTGATGCAGGGCAGGATGCCATTGGCCCTCCTGGCCACCTGGGCACACTGCAGGCTCATGTTTGGTTTACCATCAACCAGTACCCCCAGGTTCCTTTCTGCCTGGCTGCTCTCCAGCCACTCTGACCCCAGCCTGTAGCACTGCATGGGGTTGTTGTGGCCAATGTGCAGAACCTGGCACTTGGATGTGTTCAATCTCCTGCCCTTGGACTCTGCCCATCTCTCCAGCCTGTCAAGGTCCCTCTGCAGAGCCTCTCTACCCTCCAGCAGATCAACTCCTGCCCCCAGCTTGGTGTCATCTGCAAATGTACTGATGATGGACTCAACGCCCTTATCCAGATCATCAGTGAAGATGTTAAAGAGCACAGGGCCCAGCACTGATCCCTGGGGCACACCACTGGTGCCTGGCTGCCAGCTGGATGTGGCACCATTCACCACCACTCCCTGGGCTCGACCCTCCAGCCAGTTCCTAACCCAGCACAGTGTGTTCATATAAAGTGAATGAATAGCTATTCTGGGCTACTTTATCAACTAAAATAAAATTCCATATAAAAAGGGACATAAAATTATTTTAAAGATGCCTCACCTAAATGAAAACAATCATACAGACCATAAGCTTTTCAAGTTGCCAACTTCCTCAAGTAGGATGTGCCAGCAAAAAAAAAACACCCAAACCCAAAGGCTGGAACTCCAGTCTTTTCTGAAACACGAGGAAGATATTCTCCTCTGACCATCATCCTCAAGAATCTCTTCTCCTATGTTCCTAGGGTTTGTGGCTTACAGTTGCTAGCACTGAAACTCTCACCTGAAAGGAAATACCCAATTAAAAAAGATTTCATTGTATAGATCCCTTCAGTTTTAATTGAGAGATCACTCTTATGTACTTGAAAGTAGGAGCAGGAGAGTCACTTCATTGAGCTGACATTTTTAACTACAGCAAAGAAGGTTTCCCAGTTTCTTCTAAGAGTAAATTAAATCACCAGGAAATCAATATCTGCAATAAGAAAATAGTGTAATTTTCAGGGCCATTGCACAGCGTATGGACTTGAGACATTTTCCAGCTGTTAAAAAAGAAAAAGAAAAGCAAAAATTTCTAACTATTTGAAAGGAATATAAATAATGCTGTGGTGGTTTAGGCTGAGTGCCTCTTGTTGCCACCACACAAGCTATACCTGCAATGTCCTGAGGGTCCAGCCCAGTGGGTGGACAAGGGAAGCTATGTATTTCATCTCATAATGCCCTGCTCCCTATAAAATCATCAGCACGGTTCTGCACTTCCTCTTTCTTCCCTCACTGCTCCTATGGAAATGGTCTCTATCTGGTAATGGTGGGGGGAGTCATCTCATGGTCTCTTGGGCCTGGCTTGGTGTCATGGTCCGGAGACATTAAATGCCTTGGTCCGGAGACACAGTTCTTCTAAGCATTCCCATGTTGTGAAATTAGAGGCACAAACGAGGCCAAAGTATCAACAGCTAGACTATTTATTACATAAATAAAGTGGACATAAGAAGGGGAGAGGGAGAAAAGAGAGAGGGAGAGAGAGAAGAGATAGAAGAGGAAAGGAATTATATTACCACACCCCTCATCTCCCCCAAGACAGTTAAAGTCTGTGGAGGAAAGGTGCTGCAGGAGATGTTGGGTTTGTAGAGAAACGGTGCTGAGGCTTTTGCTGGAGAACAGCTGTGATCCTCTGGGGAGATGTTGGGTTGACATAGGAACGGTGCTGAGGCTCCTCTGGGCAGCCTGGGTCTGCAGAAAAAGGGTGCTGAGGCTTGGTCCTCTGGGCAGCTTCTTTTCTCCAGAGCAGCATTGTCCCGGCATTCCCTTCTCAGCAGCATGCTCCGTCTCCTGTGTTTTCTTTCATCTCCGTTTTTCTCCCCATTTTTCTCCTCTGTTTCTCTCTACAAACCAGTAGTTCCTCCAGTCTTTTATACAGTTTTTAGTCCTTAGGTATGTATTCAAATATCGTCCCTCAGGAATTCCAGTGGCAGGAAATAATCCTTAGGTTCTGTGTATTGCTGTGTGTTTGGGCAAGATCCTGGCTGGAGGGGGGTGAATCTCCATCTACCCCGTCTCCATCCAGACAAGGCTCAGGAAACAGGTGGTAAAACCCATTGTATCACCCTGCCCAGGGTACTTGATGGGTGGAGATTATCTTGCCCTAAAGGTGTGATGGCTGGGTCCTTGGGTCCATTGTTGTAGTCCCGTGTTATCACGATGCAATCACAAGCTGATTTGCATCCAGGATTGGTGGAGAGGATTCTTTCCACCTTCTTTCCAGTGGCTCTGCTATCACTTTATCTTTGTTGACTCACATAGAGAGAGACAAACTTATTAGACTCTCACACTAGGCCTAAGGCCAGGAGGAGAAGAGGGAAGGGCACTCTCAGAACTGTCCAGCTGAGATTAGCCTAACAGTGGAGCAGGGGGGCAAGAAAAAGTCCTGGGGTGTTTTGGCTGTACCCTCAGGTGGGGAGAGGGAAGCATTGGGATGCTTCTGGGTGTGCTTTGGGATCTCCTTTTGTCACTGTGCTTGTGGTTCTCTGTAAAATAGTCACTGCTTTTCCATTTAAACTTGCCACCACTTCTGCAATCCGTTTGGGTCTCATTTTTTTCTGCCCGTGGAGGGAGGGCAGGAAGGAAGGCCCTTCAACCCATCACAAATGCTATAAGCTGCATAGTCCTAGAAGCAGGCCACAATGTACATGCTACAGAAGAAGACAGAGAAACAACGAGCTCTTACTAGTTGCGTTTAGAGGAGTAATTATCTCCTGACTTCAAACCCATTAATTACTTACATTCTGAGCTTCCTAGCCCATTTCAGCTACCCAGTGCCACAGCTTGGTTATTTTAGCTATCCATAGCCATTTCTAGGGCTTCACAGAAAGATATAGAGACACAACATTAAGACTGAACATTTCCCTTCTAAGTTTCTACCCTAACCAATGAAGCTCTTAAACAGAAAGTCAATAGAAGTATGGTGCAATTAGGCCTACACATTCAATTAATCAATTTTCAATTAGTCCTGCATAATTTCTGTCCCAGCACCTATACAACATCTGCTACTGTCAGGATTCTTTACCAAACTTATGTTTCGGGGCCTGATGAGGAAGAGCTGTATCAGTGGCCTTATCTGCTTTGCCATGCTGTGTGTTGTGGAGAAAGGAAGAAGTACAGACATTCTACATAGAGGAAAGGAGGATGAAAGAATGAAATGCAGCCTCCTTGAACTACTGCATTCTTTGTATTAGTTTTTCCATCTTCTGTCCTGTGAGACTGATTTTAAATCATGAGGAGAAGGAGAGAAAGTGTTGGTGATATCCTGAAGTAGCCTAGTTGGTTGCTCTCTCATTCCCAAGGTAATCCAAATGTCTGCTCTGGTTCCCCTAGCATGTTTGAAACTGAAAATTCCCTTGTTGTTCCTAGAGGGGTATCACATACAGCTGCATTTATATGTTAGAGGAAAACTACTGAAACTGCTGCCACCAATTCCATCAGTATTGAATAGTGTAAAGATCTTTTCTGGTTCCCCAGTTCAGAACAGGATCCTGAAGGCTGCCAAATGAGAAATCACAAAAGCCCTCTACCAGCAATTCTGATAATGTGGTGCAGTTTCTAACAGGACAGGTAGAACTTGTGAATGATGGAGACTGAAAGAATGTTCACAGTTAATATGCTTGGTGTCATCTTCACTATCCACAAACAAGCCTTCCACTGGTACATAACGATGTCTGTCTGCTGAATTATCTTTAAGCATAACTAGATGAGATTCATGCTGTAGAAACATACAATCAGTAAGGATGGAAAAGACTTCAAAGATCATCAAGTCCAACCTGTCACCCAACACCTCATGACTACTAAACCATGGCACCACATGCCACATCCAATCCCCTCTGGAACACCTCCAGGGATGGTGACTCCACCACCTCCCCGGGCAGCACATTCCAATGGCTAACAACTCTCTCTGGGAAGAACTTTCTCCTCACCTCAAGCCTAAACCTCTCCTGGTGCAGCTTGAGACTGTGTCCTCTTGTTCTGGTGCTGGTTGTCTGAGAGAAGAGACCAATCCCCTCCTGACTACAACCTCCCTTCAGGTAGTTGTAGAGAGCAAGAAGGACTCCCCTGAGCCTCCTCTTCTCCATGCTGAACAACCCCAGCTCCCTCAGCCTCTCTGCACAGGGCTTGTGCTTGAGGCCTCGCCCCTGCTTTGTTGCCCTTTTCTGGACATGCTGAAGAGTCTCAATGCCCTTCCTAAACTGAGGGGCCCAGATCTGGACACAGTACTCCAGGTGTGGGCTAACCAGTGCTGAGTACAGGGGCAGAATTATTTCCCTGTTCCTGCTGGCCACACTATTTTTGATGGAGGCCAGGATGCCATTTGCCTTCTTGGTCACCTGTGCACACTACTGGCTCATGTTTGGCCAGCTGTCATCGACCAGTACCCTCAGGTCCCTTTCTGTTTGGCTGCTCTCCAGCCACTCTGACCCCAGCCTGTGGCACTGCATGGGGTTGTTGTGGCCAAAGTGCTGCACCCGGCACTTGGACTTATTGAATGCCATCATGGCTAAACTCATCTTTCAGTTTACAAAGATAAGGAATCACTAGTAAAGACATGTTATGTGTTCCTGCCTCTGATATTTCCCAGGTTTAAAACTTCACTTGTACAATCTTCAGCTCTTGAGTTTTACGAGGAGAGGCAGTGAAAGACTAATATAACACCTTGTGGTTTAGGGCTTTAACCCATGGTAAATCTACTGCCCTTCTGTGCTCTGTGATAGGAAGTTGGCATTGTGAGTGTAATTACACAATGGAATAACATATCAAAGTTGCACATACAAATTTAACTCTTGCAGTTGATATTCTTTTCTAATTCCTGGCTTTAATATAGAGTCTTTAATATTCCTTTAACATTTCATTGTGATCACAGAATCACCATGGTTGGAAGAGACCTCAAAAATCATCAAGTCCAACCTGTCACCACAGACCTCATGACTAGACCATGGCACCGAGTGCCACATCCAATCCCCTCTTGAACACCTCCAGGGATGGTGACTCCACCACCTCCCCAGGCAGCACATTCCAATGGGTAATCACTCTCTCTGTATAGAACTTCTTCCTAACATCCAGACTAAACCTACCCTGGTGCAGCTTCATATAGTAAACAGTTTCATAAGAACTGGAGGTAGTTTTGCACAACAAGTGTTGGAATCACAGGTGTTTTCTTGAGTGACATTTATTTAAGTGTATTTTAAAATACAAGTGCAAATATTGAATTGGATTAATCATTAGGTAAAATTAGCTGAATTTCAGTGAAAAAATAGATTATATAAAACATCTCTCAAATAAAATCTGAATTAGTAATTGCCAAAGCTATTAAAGCCATCAGTTTATTTGCCTTTTGATTAGCAACTTTACATCCCTTAATAAAACTATACTTGATTATCATCCTGCTTGCTAGAGATACCTTTAGAATCCAAATTTCAATTCAACAGTTCTCATTTTTGCTTTGTCTTCTTCTTCCTTAGTAGGGAATAGAGCAAATGAATAATCTCTGTAGCTCTAGCAATGATCATAAGGATAAGTCGGTCAGCATACCATGAAGCACTGACTGACTATGTTTGTGAAAGCCAGGGAATTAGCAGCACTGGGTGAGAATTCTGTGTCACAGTCTTGAGATGCACCAGGGGAAGTTTAGACTGGATGTTAGGAAGAAATTCTTCCCAGAAAGAGAGATTGGCCATTGGAATGTGCTGCCCAGGGAGGTGGTGAAGTCACCATCCCTGGAGGTGTTTAGGAAGAGACTGGATGAGGCACTTGGTGACATGGTTTAGTTGATTAGATGGTGTTGGTTGATAGGTTGGACTTGATGATATCAGAGGTCTTTTCCAACTGGTCCATTCCATTCCATGACTGATATCAAAGACATAGAAGACCAAGTTTAATCTGCCCATACTGCTGTTCATGAAACAATAAGTATCTCAGATGATACAAAAACAAAGCTTACCTCAAGTAGATAGATTGAGAATTTGACAGTATTTTCAAGCTTCTTCAAGAATTAGCAATACCTTTGGGGAGGACCAGACTCAGGCAAACTTCTTTCATTTAAAAAAAATAATAATAGGAAAACCCTTTGGTTCTCATTTCATAGTATCATAGAATCAGTCAGGGTTGGAAGGGACCACAAGGATCATCCAGTTCCAACCCCCCTGCCATGGGCAGGGACACCCCACACTACATCAGCCTGGCCACAGCCTCATCCAGCCTGGGCTTAAACACCTCCAGGGACAGGGCCTCAACCACCTCCCTGGACAACTCATTCCAGGGCTTCACCACTCTCATGGGGAAGAACTTCCTCCCCACCTCCAGCCTCATTCCATTCCCCCTAGTCCTATCACTACCTGAGATCCTGAGCAGTCCCTCCCCAGCCTTCTTGTAGCCCCCTTCAGATACTGGAAGGCCACAATGAGGTCACCTGGGAGCCTTCTCTTCTCCAGACTGAACAGCCCCAACTCCTTCAGTCTGTCCTCACAGGAGAGGTGCTCCAGCCCTCTGCTCATCCTCCTGGCCCTTCTCTGGACAGCTTCCAGCACATCCATATCCCTCTTGTAATAGGGGCTCCAGAACTGGAGGCAGTACTCCAGGTGGGGTCTCACCAGAGCTGAGACTTCCTCTGCAGACTTTACAGACTTCCTTAAATGCATATTTCTTATTCATCAAGCAACTACAAGACCAACTGCAAAATTATGGAGGGTTCTTTAAGGAAATATTTTTATCCCGTTCATGGAAACGATGCTTTCTTTTTTTTCCCCAGTTCCAGTCAATTTGTGGTTATATAATCACAGGAGGTATGCCCTGGAGCCCTCTTGTCACTGCTCGTTGCAGTTATTACTCAGACATGACTCTGGAAATTTAGGCAGGGTATTTTTATCAACAGAATCTTGCAAAGTTGTCTTTGAAAGGGAGACTGAGCTGTGAGTTTCAAGCTCATAAGCATATAGGATCTCTCATAGGGCTTTATTAGTGCAACCGTTCCGTTCACCAACAATCTGTGTACAGTTAGTTACCCGGATACACAGGTCTCTTCCTGGAAGTACTCTTGGATGTTTGTCTTCTCCTGGTGTGAGTGTCCTGGTTTGAGGCCAGGCAGATCCTCCCTTGCTCCTAACACAATCTGTATACAGTTAGTTACCCAGATACACAGGTCTCTTCCTGGAAGTCCTCTTGGATGTTTGTCTTCTCCTGATGTGCTTGAGTGTCCTGGTTTGAGGCCAGGCAGATCCTCTCTTGCTCCTGAGAGGGGCAAAAGATTGACACTCACACAAATGGATTGCAGAAGTGGTGGAAAGTTTAAATGGAAAAGCAATTGGTGTTGTACAGAAACTACAAGCACCGTGAGAAAGATCATAGTACATTAGAGGTTGGATGGGACCTCCAGAGATCATTAGGTCCAACCCCCCTACCAAAGCAGGATCACTTAGGGTAATCTGCACCGGAATGCATCCAGATGAATATTGGAAGTCTCCAGAGGAGACTCCATAACCTTACTGGGCAGCCTGTTCCAGTGCTCTGTCACCCTCACTGTAAAGAAGTTTCTCCTCATGTTGAAGCGAAATCTATGTTCAAGCTTGAACCAGTTGTTCCTTGTCTTATTACTGTGCACCACTGAAAAGAATTTGGCCCCTTCCCCCTGACATGCACCCCTCAGATATTTATAGACATTGATGAGATCCCCTCTCAGTCTTCTCAGGACTAAACAGCCCCAGGTCTCTCAGTCCCTCTTCACAGGGAAGATGCTCAAGTCCCCTAATCATCATGGTTCTCATTTCATAGTATCATAGTATCAGTCAGGGTTGGAAGGGACCACAAGGATCATCCAGTTCCAACCCCCCTGCCATGAGCAGGGACACCCCACACTAGATCAGGCTGCCCAGAGCCTCAACCAGCCTGGGCTTAAACACCTCCAGGGACAGGGCCTCAACCACCTCCCTGGACAACCCATTCCAGGCTTCACCACTCTCATGGGGAAGAACTTCCTCCTCACCTCCAGCCTGAATCTCCCCACCTCCAGCTTCATTCCATTCCCCCTAGTCCTATCACTACCTGAGATCCTGAGAAGTCCCTCCCCAGCCTTCTTGTACAGAGCCCCTTCCAGCACACTCAGAGGTCCCCAACCTTTCCAGTCTCCCCACCTGAGGGTACACCCAAAACCCCCACAACTCTTTCTTCTCCCCCCCCGCCCCGCTAGACTAGTCTCAGGCTGGCCAGGTCTGAGATTACCCCTCCCCACTCCTACTCCCGGCATTAGGCATAGCCAGGCCTAAGAGGTCTTGAGATACTCCCCCACTGTTACCCAATAGGGAGCATCTCCCGTGGGAGCAGTGAGGGAAGAAAGAGGAAGAGAAAGACTTTGCAGCTGTATTTAAACGATGCAGGATATTATGGTTATGAAATACACAGCTTCCTGTGTCCACCTACTGGGCTGGACCCTTGGGACACTGGAGATGTAGCTTGTGTGGCAGGAACAGGAGGCACCCAGCCTGAGCTGCCACAGTGAACAACTAGACTTATTTATGTATTCTAGTGGAGATTACGTTGAATTTGTCAATTTAGCACATGACCATCATCTTGCTCTTTCACTAAGGTTGTTTAGGTGTTGGGGGGTTGCTTGGCCTGGAGAGGAGGAGACTCAGGGGTGACGTTATTGCTCTCTACAACTACCTGAAGGGAGGTTGTAGACAGGCAGAGGTTGGTCTCTTCTCCCAGACAACCAGCACCAGAACAAGAGGACACAGTCTCAGGCTGCACCAGGGGAGGTTTAGGTTGGATGTTAGGAAGAAGTTCTATACAGAAAGTGTGATTGCCCATTGGAATGGGCTGCCTGGGGAGGTGGTGGAGTCACCATCATTGGAGGTGTTCAGGAGGAGACTTGATAGGGTGCTTGGTGCCATGGGTTGGTTGTTTAGGTGGGTTGGATTGGTTGATAGGTTGGACACGATGATCTTGAAGGTCTCTTCCATCCTGGTCTGGTCTATTCTATTCTATTCTATTCCATTCTAGGTGTGTTTAAAGATCCTCTCTAAACTTGCTAAACCAAATGATTTTGTCACTTGTTTAACTCATCAGGTCTTTAACAGAATAAGAAATACAGCAAACTTTTATCAGCTGTGCACTGGGATATTGGGATTTCAACCCAAGTGCTATTGATTTTGGTGACAGAATGCTATTGCTTTTGATGACAGAGTTGCTTCAGAATGTCAAAATTGCTGTTGAAAGTGGATTGTGCTCCCTTATCTCCCATCCATTTTTAAAATGCTTTTCAATTCTGTGATGATCCTATTGAAAAGTTTTGAAGTGTCTTAGAATTCAGCTTTTTGTTTTGTTAACAATTGGACATGCCTTCCCCGCCATAATTTATAATCAATGGACATGCTGTGACACATCAGACTTGATGTGGCCCTAGGCAGCCTGATCTAGTTGGAGATGTCCCTGCTTCGCTGAAAGGTGGGGTTGGACAAGATGACCTTTGAGGGTCCCTTCCAACCCAATGCAATCTGTGAATCTCTTGCTCTGTGTCTCTTCAGTTTCTGCATCATTTTCTGCTTAAGGACATTTTCTGCAGCTTTATGACAACTGTGGAAATTGTCCAATTGGATGACCTTTTAGAAGGCCAAGCAGTACCAAGAGATCAATATCACATGAATTTTTTCTTAGATAATATTCTTTCTCATCACATTTCTTATTTTCATTCAGGGAACACTGCAAGGTGCCTGTAGAAAATTTACTGGTTTGTAATTTCCTAGATCATGTCCAGTAGCTGTTAAAAATAGGGTTTTAACATCTGTGCAATGGGATGGGGTTTGCTAGCATTCAGTCTGCTTCATTCCCATGCTTGTGCCAAAACATGGCATAAATACAATCTAAACCTACTAGCAATTTGTTTAGGACATTAGGCTGCTGATTTCTGGGCCTGTGTTTTCGATCTGGACTCATAGAATTCATATTGTCATCATTAATAGTATTGCCTAACAAAGAAAAAGGGAGCATGCATAAAAGATCATTTGCCAATACAGTTTGTTCAAAGCTAAATCAAAGAAATAACTAAGTTTTTGAATATTCTTATTTGATTGCTTCCTCCATCCCTGGGTAACCAGGGAGATTCATCAGGTTCTGTTGTTGTTATTGTTTAGTAAGCTTCCTGTTTGTAACGTGATGAAAACATTTCACATTCAGTTTTTTACCTCTCTTAGTTGTCTGGACACTAGCCTAAATCTAGAGCAGCTCTTCTGAGTTGAATGTGGTTATTCCAGGTGGATGCTGTACTTCTCACCTTTACACAGCTTGGCTATGTTCTCTCCCAACTTTCATAGAATGAATAAGGTTGGAAAAGACCTCAGAGATCATCAAGTTCAACCTGTCACCCAACTCCTCATGACTACTAAACCATGGCGTCAAGTGCCACATCCAATCCCATCTTGAACACCCCCAGGGACAGTGACTCTACCACCTCCCTGGGCAGCACATTCTAATGGCCAACTCCCCTCTCTGTGAAGAACTTTCTCCCCACCTTGAGCCTAAGACTTTGCAGCTGGAGAGGTGGGCACAAGCCGACCTCATGAAGTTCAATAAGAGCAAGTGCAGGGTCCTGCATCTGGGTCGAGGCAATCCCAGGCACAAATCCAGGCTGGGCAGTGACTGGCTGGAAAGCAGCCCTGAGGAGAGAGACTTGGGGGTGCTGGTGGACAAAAAGCTCACCAGGAGCTCTCAGTGTGCACTTGCAGCCCAGAAAGCCAATCAGATCCTGGGCTGCATCAAGAGAAGTGTGGCCAGCAGGTCAAGGGAGGTGATCCTCCCCCTCTACTCAGCCCTGGTGAGACCCCACCTGGAGTACTGTGTCCAGTTCTGGAGCCCCTATTACAAGAGGAATGTGGAGGTGCTGGAAGGTGTCCAGAGAAGGGCCACAAGGATGATCAGAGGGCTGGAGCACCTCTGCTGTGAGGACAGACTGAAGGAGTGGGGCTGTTCAGTCTGGAGAAGAGAAGGCTCCGAGGTGACCTAATTATAGCCTTCCAGTATCTGAAGAGAGCCTACAAGAAGGCTGGGGAGGGACTTCTCAGGATCTCAGGGAGTGATAGGACTAGGGGGAATGGAATGAAGCTGGAGGTGGGGAGATTGAAGGTGGAGGTGAGGAGGAGGTTCTTCCCCATGAGAGTGGTGAAGCCCTGGAATGGGTTGTCCAGGGAGGTGGTTGAGGCCCCATCCCTGGAGGTGTTTAAGCCCAGGCTGGATGAGGCTGTGGCCAGGCTGATCTAGTGTGGGGTGTCCCTGCCCATAGCAGGGGGGTTGGAACTAGATGATCCTTGTGGTCCCTTCCAACCCTGACTGATACTATGATACTAAACTTCCCCAGTAGCATACATGGAAATTGTTCTCCCAGTCAGATTTTGAGCACTGTGATGGCACAGGCAGGCATTTGTTTAATGTTCTGGTACATATAGAAATGCTGTATAAAATCCTGGGATGAATAAGCTCCTCAAATGTAAGAGGAGGTGGTAAAAATTTCATTGCCCCAAATGTGCATCGCTGTGTGTTGTTTTAGTTGCTATAAGAAGTGAGGGGGAAAAAAGGGAAACAGTATGCACACAAAGAGAAAAGAAAAGGAGATATTCTTGGCAGTTGTATACTTCCAGATTGCATTTGCATTTTGGGGAGGGATCTGGGAAAATGCTGTGTAATGTGGCCACCTGTCAGGAAAATTACCACCTGTCTCCAGTCTTGATCTTAGTTGTTCAGAACATTCACAGAACAGAAGAGCAGTGGCATCCCTGCATGTGAAAGCAGTTGATGGGTTGATCTTTATAATGAGGTTACCAACCATTTATTACCCAACTAGTAAAAGACCGTGTATCAGAATATCAAAGTCTTAGGCACCCAGAGCTGGCTTCATATTTATCTGTATGTTCTCCTCTGTCACTTCTTCCTTCTCTTTTCCCTCTGGGGGATGAGGCAGAGTTAAGCATTCACTGAAATGATGAATGCATATATGAAGACCCCAGCCTTCAGTAGCACATAGCTACTACTGCCAGAGGCAGTCTAGAGTCCTCAAGTTGCTCAGTTTGAATGGCATCTTAAAGGAAAAAAACTTTCAAAGACAAGTTATTTTTCCACTTCTCTGTCTTCAGCTGTGTGTCTTTACTAATTTCAATCACTGGGTCAACATCCCCTGCCCCTAAAACTCATAAAGCTACCAGATACTCCACATCTTACAATCCTGAAATGCTATTTCTGTTCTGCTGCGCTCTCATTTTCTGCCAGACTTCAGGAAACCAGCAGGAGTTTTTCTGTAGTGCTACATATATAATGTTTGTCATACCCCCTGGTCTGGGAGCCTGGTATTGTCCATCTGGCTATTGTGTTGATATCAAAAAGGAGAAGATAACCTGTAGAGAGGGAAAAATGAAACAACATCCTCTCAGGGTGAGGACACAGGCTTTCCAAAGTCTTATGCTGTAGAATACTGTCCTGCTATTGCAGGCAAATCTAATACTCTGCTCCAGCTGAATACTCTCTTTTTATGTAATGTGGTACTTCTGCTGTTCCACAAATCTGCAGGCCACTCTCCTGCATCCTCTCAGTGTCAGCAGATACCCATATTAAAGCTGTCTTAGCAAACCCAGGAGTCTTTCACTCCCATCTGCCTAGCACTCCTCTGAATCTCCCTATGCCTCTGCAAGTTTCTCAGGTCTGAAAACTGCCTTTCAATCTACAGTGTCTCAGAACTTCTCAGTGTGCCCCTAAGACTTACCCCATTTGTTTTGTTCACCTGAAAGGACTGCCAGATTGCTTTGCAGAGCTGTGACTTCCTTTTGCTGTTGCTTGCAGCAGGATCTATTGACCATATGCAATGATATTGGCAACAGAACACAAAGTAATTGCAAGTGTACAAAATAACTCCATAAATAATGTGTTAAATATAGAACTTGAAGATTTGGCAGTCATAAAGTAAGGGGACAATTTCTTCTTCTACTTGCAATTGAAGAACATTCCAGTGACAGCTACAGAAATGTTTATGGAACATTAAAAACAACCACAAACACAACAACAACAACAGGACTGGTTTTGACTTCTTTTAATGCAATTGGATCAGTAGGATGGAGGAAGAGAATAAATATCTGGCTTGAGCAATTCTCTGAATTCATCAGCAAGTCTCCAGAGGCTGTTCAGATATTCTTGCATTTTCAAGGATGTTTTTTTTCCAGCCTTTACAAAAACTTCTTGGGGTGTAGCACTGCTACTGGGCCCCTCAATCTAGGAAAGATGTTGAGTTGCTGGAATGTGTCCAGAGAAGGACAACAAAGTTGGTGAGGGGTTTGGAACACAGCCCTGTGAGGAGAGGCTGAGGGAGCTGGGGTTGTTTAGCCTGGAGAAGAGGAGACTCAGAGGAGACCTTATTGCTCTCTACAACTACCTGAAGGGAGGTTGTAGACAGGCAGAGGTTGCTGTCTTCTCCCAGGCAACCAGCACCAGAACAAGAGGACACAGTCTCAAGCTGTGCCAGGGGAGGTTTACGCTGGATGTTAGGAAGGAGTTCTTCATAGAGAGAGTGATTGGCCATTGGAATGTGCTGCCCAGGGAGGTGGTGGAGTCACCATCCCTAGAGGTGTTTAGGAGGAGACCGGATGAGGCACTTGGTGCCATGGTTTAGTTGATTAGATGGTGCTGGGTGAGAGGCTGGAATTGATGATCTTGAATGTCTCATCCGGTCTATTCTATTCTATTCTATTCTATTCTATTCTATTCTATTCTATTCTATTCTATTCTATTCTATTCTATTCTATTCTATTCTATTCTATTCTATTCTCTCCACCAGCTATGGGGGGGAGGTAGAACAGGTTGGTAGCTTGTGGGTAAGAAGTAAGGGATGTGGAAAGGGGTGTGAAACGGTTGTTGGTGTCTACTATTGACCACCAAATCAAGCAGAAGATGTTGATGAGGCCTGCTACATTTGGCTGAAGGTAGACTCTAAAACACACTCCTTGGTACTCGTGAGTGACTTGAATCACCCTAACATTTGCTGGAAAGCCCACACAGCCAGGCACAGCCAGTCCAAGAGACTCTTGCAGTCTCAATGGTAACTTCTTGATGCAGGTATTGGAGGAGTCAACAAGGAGAGGCACACTGATGGACCTTGTATTAACTGATAGAGAAGGACTGGTTTGGGACATTAAGATGGGGAAGAGCCTTGGTGACATTGATCATGACATGGTGGAGTTTAGTATTACACATGCTAGAAGCAGGGCTATATGTAGGATTACAACCCTGGACTTCAGCAGGACTAACTTTGTAGTCCTCAGAGATATGCTTGCAGGAATCCCATGGGCTAAGACTCTGGAGGCTAAAGGAGCCCAAGCTAGTTAGTCAAATTTTAAATGCCACTTCCTCTGAGCCCAAGATAGGTGTGTTCCCTTGAGTAAAAAATGGGATAACATGCCAGGAGACCTGTGTGGATGAGCAAGGAGCTTCTGAAGGAAATCTCATAGAAGAAAGATACTTGCAGTTCATGGACTTGTCACTTGGAAGAACTGTAGAGTAGTTGCCAGGGCATGTAGGAAGGCAACAGGGAAGGCCAAAGCCCTCTTAGAACTAAAACTGGCAAAGGAGGTTAAAGGAATTCTTCAAATATATCAGTAGAAAAAGGAAGAATAGGGAAGGTGTGGTGAATAAAGAGGCAGCCCTGATAACTGAGGATGCAGTGAAGGCAGAGCTACTGAATGCCTTCTTTGCTTCAGTCTCTACTCCTAATGGATATAAACTACAGCACAGGAGATCCCACCTCAACACAAGGAGGAACTTCTTCATTGTGAGTGTCACAGAGCATTGGAACAGGCTCCCCAGCAAGGTTGTGGAGTCTTCTTTTCTGGAGGCTTTCAAGACTCATCTGGACGCATTCCTGTGTGACCTGTGCTAGATTCCATGGTCCTGCTCTGGCAGGGGGCGTTGGACTAGATGACCTCCTGAGATCTCTTCCAACCCCTAACATCCTGTGATCCTGTGATATCTAAGCTAGGTGCCTGGAGTACAGCTGTGGTAGGAAAGAACTCCATGAGTGAACTCAGGTTGCACCCAGGAATGTGAGTATGTTCAGCCCATACTGATCATAGTGCTGCTGCAGTTAAGACTATTACAATACCTGGGCTTTTCCAGCTCCTTGTGCACTTCCTACCTGAGATGTAGTCACATCGTTGCTGGCAGTGTGATTATCTTTTTGTAGCTAGAGGCTGCACTCTTCTCCTGCTTTACAGTAACTCATAAATGTTTAAGGCAGCTTTTGAGCAATTAGTGCTGCTTCTCCTCTTGAAGTTATGAATTTGTTATGTGCAATAATGCGTCACCTTAATTGATTTCAGTCAGTTTGGCACAGAAAAGCAGTAAAACTGAACCCATGTAAGATTGCAGTTTTCTAGTTGCATGAATGATGTGCAATGTGAATTCCAATCTATTTCCATGAAAAAAAACCAAACACCCAACTCACAAATGGCTTATTTCAGTCTATTCTTAGCCTGGAAATCTGCTGACACATCTAATGCATCATCAGAAGTGCTTTACACGTGAGTTACCTTGGTTAGCAGCTCACGGGGTCCGTACACTTGTGCTTCCTGTTTATGAAGCGACTTTACACATGAATACAACTTGTTTCTTAATGCATAAAGACAAACAACCCTCTACAGATATGAAAATGTAAAAAAAAAAAACAAACCACCCAGATCTGTTGGTCTAGAAATATCTTTTTCTGCTAGTGGTTAGGGTTTTTTCTCCTCCAAAGCTGCAGCTGTTGTGCATTTCATATTCATCCCTTGTGCTTGACCTATCAGGCTTGTGGTGAGGAAAAGAAGTCCCAAGATAAAATGCCAGGAGCAGCACTAGAAGAATTCTGATGTGGATTGCTTTTTAAAAATCTGTAGTGGTTTCAGCCTTAACTGGCAGTTAAGGGCTCAGATGGGGGCAAGGCTGAGAATCTCTCCCCTGCTCCCCCCTCCTCCCTTCCAACAGAGAGGAAAAAAGAAAGGAAAGGGAAGGAGCAAATCCACCAAGCAAGAGTTTGGAGTCGGCCTGGAAGTAGAGAGGTAAAGAGTTTTCTTTAAACAATATGTATATATAACAGTAACAGGTAAGGTTCACAAGGGCAAGGAGCAAGGATGGATGGGGGCGGGGGAGGGATGTGGAAAACAAGAATACAAAACCAGTCTCTCTCTGAAGAGGCACAGAGGCAGCAGGGAGAAGGATCAGGCCCGACCGTGCGGCACAGGAGCAGGAAGGCGGCTGCAGTAGCTCTCATCCAGGAGAGGCAGGAGCCAAAAGGAGACCTAATGACTGCAATGTCCTGCCTTTTATACCCTAGCTGGGCAGGGAGTGGGGAGTGGAACAGACTCAGTTTCCTAGGGGGAAAACACCCTGCAGGGAGGGCAAAGCACTTGCAAGCCCTCTACCGTGATTTGTGTCTTTTCAGAATGGGCATTAACCCACCACAAAATCCACTTCAAAAAAGCTATTTAAGGTAATGGTTTCTTCACTTGTGACCACAGGCAAACTTGTTTTTTTGAGGACAAGTTGGAAAATACATCTTCTTGTTTATCTGTGATCATTCTTGCCTCAGAACATGATTATATGTACTTGGGATACTCCCTGGAAATTTAGAGGATTCATGTCTTAGTGAGATCTTGGGTTGCAGCTGAGGGTGGTTATTTGACTTTCCTAGAAAAGGTCATCTGCCAAGCCTGGGAGCCTCCTGGGTAACTGGAGATGATGAACTGTGCTGTATACATGAACTGGCTGAGGAAGTACTAAGGAAGAATGGTGTTGTAATCCTTGGGGCTCTGCTATCCACCACTCCTTTCTCTAATTACATCTTCTCCATTTGCCTCTTTTTGTCCTATTTTCCCCCTGTATGTTGGGGAGAAGCTTTAGAGGGGCCTTTTTCTAGCACCTCCTCAGGGAAGGTCATAAAAAAAAGCAGTAAAACCATGAAACTGTTTCACTTTAGTAAGTTCCTAAGAATATGCAGATCCATTAATTACATCCAGTAATTAGATTTCCCTTGCAATTCCTATTTCAGAATTAAGGAGAAGATAATTTGAAATATAATCCAGGCATAGTATGCCACAGAGAATATTGGAATTTAAAAGTGTTCTCATTGATGTGTCAAGAATAGTGTGGCCAGCAGGAGCAGGGAAGTCATTGTGCCCCTGTACTCTGCTCTGGTTAGGCCACGCCTGCAGTCCTGTCTCCAGTTCTGGGCTCCTCAGTTTAAGAAGGACATTGAGACTCTCGAATGGGTCCAGAGAAGGGTAACAAGGCTGGGGAGAGGCCTTGAGCACAGCCCTGTGAGGAGAGGATGAGGGAGCTGGGGTTGTTTAGCCTGGAGAAGAGGAGGCTCAGGGGAGACCTTATTGCTCTCTACAACTACCTGAAGGGAAGTTGTAGCCAGGTGAAGGTTGGTCTTTTCTCCCAGGCCACCAGCACCAGAACAAGAGAACACAGTCTCAAGCTGCACCAAGGGAAGTTTAGGCTGGAGGTGAGGAGTAAGTTCTTCCCAGAAAGTGTAATTGCTATTGGAATGTGCTGCCCAGGGAGGTGGTAGAGGTGTTTAAGAGGGGATGGGACATGGCACTTGGTACCGTGGTTTATTTAGTCATAGAATCATAGAATCAATAAGGTTGGAAAAGACCTCAAGGATCATCAAGTCCAACCTGTCACACAAGACCTCATGACTACTAAACCATGGCACAGTCATGAGGTGTTGAGTGATAGGTTGAACTTGATGATCTCTGAGGTCTTTTCCAACTTTATTGATTCTATGAATATCTTAGAACCTGAATTCTTGTGTTGGGTTTCTAGTCTGATTAGGCAGATAAGAAGTAGCTGATTTTTAATGTTTTTTATTCTGAGGTAACAAAGCAACAAATGCAATGGAATTGAATAAGATATTTTCTTCATTAAAGAACACTTAGAAAAGTAAAACTTTTTATTTTATTATTATTATCCTATTTTTGAATTTGAAGAGATCAGGACTAAAAGATGAAAAGAAGCTGGAATACCATATTTAACATTTCCTCAAAGGGTGCAGCTGCACAATTTATTTCAACTCATCTACATGTGCTCCTATTCTGAGGACTCCTTCCTTTCAGTACACTTCACCAACAGCCAGCATCCCCATCCATCCCTCTTGCTGCCTAGCAATCCAGATCTGGGGACTGGAAAATGCCATCTGAGGGAAAGGAGTTGTTTGTCTTTTGTTGTGGAGATGCTTTCCAGCACAAATGTTTCCCTGTTGTGCTTATGCGGCAGTGGAATCAGCATGAGCAGAATTGGACTGTTGAGCCGAGGGCAGCAATGAGGAAGTCAGGTGCATTGCTTTGTTGAGAGCGTGGACTAACTTTATTTAGACCAGTCATGAACCACACAACAGGATTTCCCCCTGGACTGTTTAGCATTTGATCTTTTGGATGAGCTGAAGGTATTACTTAGATTAATTTTCAGTTGGGCAGGCATCTTGCAAACGGGGTTTGCCATCAAAAACCCAGAAAGAGCAGACAAACAAGCAGGACAAAATCAGGTCAAAGGGATCCATATATAATAAGATATCTCAAAAGATTGAGTGCAATTATATAACCAGGAGTCTAGGTTTTATTAACATGTCTCTTGCTCACTGAAAACTGCAACATTCAGTGAGGAACAGCTCTGTCTTGGGAAGCTTCTCAGGGGATGTAGGATGGCTATTTTTTAAATCAAACTTTCCACATATAAGGCCTTCTCTCCTTTTTTCTTTTCCTTACTTTTTTTATTTTGTTTTATTTCAGAATGATATCTTTACAAGCAGTAAAAAACTCCAAATATTCTCCATTATATATACTGCATAAATAAATATATATATTTATATATATACACTATATATATATACACATTATATATATACACACACTTTATATATATATTATATATATACACACACACTATATATCCACACACACATTATATATACTCCATTAGCTTCAAAAGTGTGACATCTGCATTAATTAGCTAGTTAATTAGTTTTAAATGTTAAACTTTAACTTTCCCATTCAGGTGTCATGGGAGAATATCACTGTGCCCTTTCTAACTTTATGAGTTAGAACAGAATAGAATTAACCAGGTTGGAAAAGACCTTTGAGATCATCGAGTCCAACCTATCAACCAACACCATCTAATCAACTAAACCATGGCACCAAGTGCCTCATCCAGGCTCTTCCTAAACACCTCCAGGGATGGTGACTCCACCACCTCCCTGGGCAGCACATTCCAATGGCCAATTGCTCTTTCTGCAAAGAATTTCTTCCTAACATCCAGCCTAAACCTCCCCTGGCACAGCTTGACACTCTGTCCTCTTGTTCTGGTGCTGGTTGCCTGGGAGAAGAGACCATCCCCCTCCTGGCTACAGCCACCCTTCAGGTAGTTGTGGAGAGCAAAAAGGTCTCCCCTGAGCCTCCTCTTCTCCAGGCTAAGCAACCCCAGCTCCCTCAGCCTCTCCTCACAGGGTTTGTGCTCCAAACCCCTCACCAACTTTGTTGCCCTTCTCTGGACACATTCCAGCAACACAACATCTTTCCTAAGCTGAGTCCAGAACTGGACTCAGGACTCAAGGAGTGCCCCAACCAGTGCTGAGTACAGGGGGAGAATGACCTCCCTGCTCCCGCTGGCCACACTGTTCCTGATGCAGGCCAGGATGCCATTGGCCTTCTTGGCCACCTGGGCACACTGCAGGCTCATGTTCAGACTACTGTCAACCAGTCCCCCCAGGTCCCTTTCTGCCTGGCCACTCTCCAGCCACCCTGACCCCAGCCCGTAACACTGCATGGGGTTGTTGTGGCCAATGTGTTGAACCTGGCACTTAGATGTGTTCAATCTCATGTCCTTGGACTCTGCCCATCTGTCCAGCCTGTCAAGGTCCCTCTGCAGATCTCTCCTACCCTCTAACAGATCAACTCCTGCCCCCAGCTTGGTGTCATCTGCAAATTTACTGATGATGGACTCAATGCCCTCATCCAGATCATCGATAAAGGCATTACAGAGCATTTTACTTATATATTACTTATAAGAGTTACTTGTGTAAGTATTTCTAATCACATTTTTGCTTTATATTTATATATATCAGATAATGCAGGTGACCAAAACCTCCTCTATGACTCTGAGTCTGTAATATCTGCCTAAGTCTTTAATTTCCATCTTCCTCCCCTTACTTTTCCCACTGGTTTGTGGATTTGCCATCAACATTGCCAGGGACACGGAGCCATCAACATTTTGCTGTTTCCTACCAGAACTGAACTGCTGTTCACATCATGCCTTAATCAGTTAAAAGCAGGCTCCCACAGGGCAAATATTGCATGTGTACAAATTGTTTACAGCTTCTGTGTGGTCGATGATGATAATAATAGTGGAAAAAAAGGTCCTGGGATGTAAGCCATGCAGAGATTTGCTCTTTAATTCTGACAGCATATTGGCTGCTGCATGGAATCTTAGAATCATAAAAATTGTTTCAGTTGTAAAAGGTCTTTTGGATCATCAAGCCCAACCATTATCTAATGATCTTCACAAAGGTTAAAAAGAAAAGGTGCAGGCTTTGGTTTTTAAATGATCGCTAAGGATGGCACCATACAGATGCTCTTTAGAATGAAATTTAATTATATCTGGCATTCAAGTAGTAAAAATGGTTTTTTCACATGTCAGCCTATTCTTCATCTTACAATATTTGGCTAATTTTGTCCAGTCTTATTGTATTACTGCTAACTTGTCATGCAGTAGTGAAGAATGCTACGACTCCATCTTTGCTTTGTCCCTTTTGCTGTTCTTTCACTGTCCACTGCCTCAGTGTGAACACTTTCCCCTTGTGGGCATGATTTTCCACATAGCAATCTGTTCTTCATTGAGTAGCTGAGTTTTAAACTGTTTTATAACATCCAAACATCAACCTTTGAGCTTCTGTTCTTTTTATTTCCATGTCACAGTTTCATTACTGCTGATGGAAGTATTATATATATATATGTGTGTGTGTGTGTGTGTATATATGTGTCACTCTATATATATATATAGTTCTCAATCAAAACATTTTTTTAATTGATATAAAAGCAGGTGTGTTTCATCAACCAAGCAGAATTTTACAGTTGTGACCATTTGAGGCTGTGCCTTTAAGTAAGAGACAGTGCTGGGACACTATGGCTGAATGTTATCAAAGATTAGAAATCAAAAATATGCATGTAACAGATGTACATATGTGATGGGTTACACCCATCCTGAAAGCAGGGGGGGAGGGCTTGTGAAACCCTTGCCCTCCCTGGAGGGGGTTTTCCCCCTGGGGAACTGAGTTAGTCTGTTCCACTCCCCCTCCCTGTCCAGCAAGCCTGTCAAAAAGAGGACACTGCAGCCATTGCTCTCTTTTACTTCTGCCTCGTGGGGACAAAAGAGAGTTGCTGCTGGCTTCCTGCTTCTTTGCCACGTGGTCAGGCCTGGTCCTCTCCCTGCTGCATCCACACCTCTTCAAAGGACTGATTTTGTATTCATATTTTCCCCATTCATCCTTGTTCCTTGGCCTTGTGAACCCTTCCTGTTATTGTTTTATATATATATACATATATTGTTTAAAGAAAATTCTTTACCTCTACTTTCTCCTTTTCTTTTCCCTCCCATCCATCCTTGTTCCTTGCCCTTGTGAACCTTACCTGTTACTGCTACATATATATATATTGTTTAAAGAAAAATTCTTTACCTCTCTACTTCCAAGCCAACTCCAAATTATTTCTTGCTAGATTTGATCCTTCCCTTTCTTTTCCTCTCTATTGGAAAAGAGGAGGGGGGAGAGAGGGAGGATTCTCATCCTTGCCCCCGTCTATGCTCTTAAATCCTAGTTAAGGCTCAAACCACCACAACAATATACATGAACATTACACAAAACAATATGCATGGAAAAAATACACATGGAACAGAGCAAATGCTATGAGATTTTAACATCCAAACTGTCTTAAATTAGAAAATTCTGTGTGTTGAAGCAGTCTTCAAGTCTTGTTTCTTAAGCACTAAGATGTTGCTGAACTTAAATAGTCAGAAGTTATTATATTACTTATGTTATGCTTATATTTTATGCTTCAAGCAGCTGCACCATGGAGCTAGCTGAATACATGCCTCAGAGTTAGGATGCATCTACCTAAGGCAGCAGTATCCCATTGCACAAGCAGAGACAACCTCATCCAAGATGTGTGGTGGATGTTGCCATCTAGACTGCAAAAATAGAAGAGAGATGTGGGGGTGATTCAGAGCACATTCAGGGTAGACATCTGTCATGCTTCAGGATTTTTCTGGAGCCAGGGAATATTTTTACCATGTATACTTAATTTCAAAAAGCTTGAGCAAGCTACATAGTTCTCCCTCTGACCGTCTGCAGTCCTCAAAAAAGACTCTACATCCTTTAGTTTCTTAAACAGTTCTTTAGAATAGAATAGAACAGAACAGAACAGGTTGGAAGAGACCTTTGAGATCAAGTCCAACCTATCGCCCGACATCATCTAATCAACTGAGCCATCACACCAAGTGCCTCATCCAGTCTCTTCCTAAACACCTCCAGTGATGGTGAACCCACCACCTCCCTGGGCAGCCCATTCCAATGGGCAATCTCTCTTTCTATGAAGAACTCCTTCCTAACATCCAGCCTAAACCTCACCTGGGGCAGCTTGAGACTGTGTCCTATTGTTCTGGGGCTGGTTGCCTGGGAGAAGAGACCAACCCCCAACTGGCTACAACCTCCCTTCAGGTAGTTGTAGAGAGCAATAAGGTCACCCCTGAGTCTCCTCCTCTCCAGGCTAAGCAACCCCAGCTCCCTCAGCCTCTCCTCACAGGGCTGTGCTCCAAACCCCTCACCAACTTTGTTGCCCTTCTCTGGACACCTTCCAGCAACTCAATATCCTTCTTAAACTGAGGGGCCCAGAACTGGACTCAGGACTCAAGGAGTGGCCTAACCAGTGCTGAGTACAGGGCACAATGACTTCCCTGCTCCTGCTGGCCACACTGTTCCTGATACAGGCCAGGATGCCATTTGCCTTCTTGGCCACCTGCGCACACTGCAGGCTCATGTTCAGCCTACTGTCAACCAGTACCCCCAGGTCCCTTTCTGCCTGGCCACTCTCCAGCCACCCTGACCCCAGCCTGTAGCACTGCATGGGGTTGCTGTGGCCAATGTGCAGGACCTGGCACTTGGATGTGTTCAATCTCATGCCCTTGGACTCTGCCCATCTGTCCAGCCTGTCGAGGTCCCTCTGCAGAGGGACCTTCATGACTTTTCTTTTTTTTTAACCTCTAGAGGTAGAGCATTCTTAGCTTGTCATGTTTTTACCATAGTTCCTCATGCTTTTTATCTCACTACTGCCTTTCAAAGTAAAGCAAATATTTTAGTTAGCTGGATATAAGTACAGGATTTTAGGAACAAATTTATATTTTGCATCTGATTACTTCTTGACTTTTTTCCCCAAATCACTATTGATGGTAGAATCTCTTCACCTGTTTCATATTCTCCCCTCTTAATTTTTTTCACTTGTTTGTTTGTATGTTTGTTTGTTTTGAGTAGTGATGAGTCAGAGAGTGTGTGGGCAATGCAAAAATGTGTCCATCTGAAGGAATGCTTGCTGAACTCCCAAGGAATTTAATATCTTGCTTCAAGGTCTCTTTTTTTCCCTGAGATATCACCCAAAATAACAATTGACTGGGCTCCTCTATGAGTCTGAGATCTTTTCATTTCATTTTCTCTTTTCACTTCAAAGCCTCTGAAGTAACGCAATAGCCGTGTTTCAGTCCTGTAGCACAGAGTTTTTGTAACACTAGACAAAAGCTGTGTCTTACAAGGTGCATAACATGGTAGGAGTGCATGCAGTGGTGTCTGAGAGGATGAAAAGCTTTTATGGTTAGAGCTGAAAGAATGTATAGGCCACGAGAAGTCAAAACCAAGCACAGCATTTTCACACTGTCTATGGAGGGCACTCCTATTGAGGACACCCCTTTGAATATTCCTCCCAGTTGCTCCTTGGTTTGGTCTCAGCAAGAACTAAATGTGTATCTTTCAAAAAGAGCCTGGGAGCTAAGTAGCAATTATGTCACATGGACAAGGAATCTGCTCCTAGCTTTTCTCCTGGGTATTATTTTACTTAGCAGAGTAGCTGCAGTGATCTGCCTTCCAAGTACATTTTGGACTACTTCCACATTCATCTATTGCATTTATATTCCCTTGCTAGATGCAAATGTATTTGATGACAGTTGTCAGAACTGGGCAGCCTGGCTACTCAAATGTACCTACTTAATTAACCAGGAGTTGTGTCAGCTGTGGAAGAGTCACTCAGATCTTTTCCTGGTTCCAAGCACCTCAGTTAAAGTCTGTGTTCCGCTGGCTTGTCAGGCAGCAGCTGTTGTCCAGCATGTGTTGGTTTGGTTTGGTTAGGTTTGGTTTGCAGTCAATGAATCACGAAAGCCACCAATACATCAGTTTGAAACATTACACAGGATATCTGTTGTGCATACATTTCATGGTCTTTGATGCCTTCCCTATCTTCCTATGTTGTCAATGAAGTATCCTACTAATAAATGAATATGTGATACTTGTGAGAAAGTGAAGACTTAAATGCACAACTCAGTCGTGTTTCACTGGTTTCCTATGCTGCACTGGTTAGGCCACACCTGGAGTATTGTGTCCACTTCTGGGCCCCTCAGTTTAGGAAGGAGGTTTACTTGCTGGAAGGTGTCCAGAGAAGGGCAACAAAGTTGGTGAGGGGTTTGGAGCACAGCCCTGTGAGGAGAGGCTGAGGGAGCTGGGGTTGCTTAGCCTGGAGAAGAGGAGACTCACGGGTGACCTTATTGCTCTCTACAACTACCTGAAGGGAAGTTGTAGACAGGCAGAGGTTGGTCTCTTCTCCCAGGCAACCAGCACCGGAACAAGAGGACACAGTCTCAGGCTGTGCCAGGGGAGGTTTAGGTTGGATGTTAGGAAGAAGTTCTATACAGAGAGAGTGATTGCCCATTGGAATGGGCTGCCTAGGGAGGTGGTGGAGTCACCATCATTGGAGGTGTTCAGGAGGAGACTTGATGGGGTGCTTGGTGCCATGGTTTAGTTGTTTAGGTGGGTTGGATTGGTTGATAGGTTGGACACGATGATCTTGAAGGTCTTCTATTCTATTCTATTCTATTCTAATTACCCTCATTGTTTAAAAAAAGACAACTTTGTTCCAGATTACTTCTTTTTAAAAATCAGCTTTGAGGAATTGCTTCTTGTTATGGATTTCTCAGATTAAAGAGCTCTTTAGTAGTAACTGTTGTTTTTTTTCCTCTTGAAGCAGATTTATAGACAATAAGCAAATCATCTCAGTCTTCTTTTTGATAAACTGCACTGATATCTTATATTCACTCTTTTCCCTTTATGCTTTTATCTCCATTTTGCCTTTTCTTTGTGAATGTCACAGTATTCCATGAGCTCTTTAAACATTGTATCTGATTTCATTGTCACACATCCAAAGGCCATGGTAGTGTGGCCTCACTTGAAACATCATCTCTCTGAAAGAAAGGACCTTCACAAAATTATCTGATCATTTTGTCCCTGACAGGTTAGCAATGCATATAAATAAAGGCATTTGGGACCACTAAGGGATCTCTGGGGAATAGACTCCAGCAGCTTTGCTTTACATCAGTTTAGTTAAGTCATCCTCACTGGTTAAAAAATGTTCTGTGTTAGTGATCTACATCATGTTTTAGGTCTGTTTCTCAATACATGCTGATGAATAGAATAGAATAGAATAGCATAGCATAGCATAGCATAGCCCAGCCCAGGTTGGAAGAGACCTTCAAGATCACCGTGTCCAACACCACCTAATCAACTAAACCATGCAACCAAGCACCCTATCAAGGCTCCTATGGAACACCTCCAGTGATGGTGACTCCACCACCTCTTCAGGCAGCCCATTCCAATGGGCAATCACTCCCTCTGTGTAGAACTTCCTCCTAACCTCCAGCCTAAACCTCCCCTGATGCAGCTTGAGACTGTGTCCTCTTGTTCTGGTGATGGTTGCCTGGGAGAAGAGACCAACCCCCACCTGGCTACAACCTCCCTTCAGGTAGTTGTAGAGAGCAATAAGGTCACCCCTGAGCCTCCTCTTCTCCAGGCTAAGCAACCCCAGCTCCCTCAGCCTCTCCTCATAGGGCTTGTGTTCCAGGCCCCTCACCAACTTTGTTGCCCTTCACAGTACATACACTGTAAAGGCTGGGGACAGAGTGGTTGGGGAGCAGCCAGGCAGAAAGGGACCTAGGGGTACTGGTTGACAGTAGGCTGAACATGAGCCAGCAGTGTGCCCAGGTGGCCAAGAAGGCCAATGGCATCCTGGCTTGCATCAGAAATAGCGTGGCCAGCAGGAACAGAAAAGGTTGGAAAAGACTTGAGAGATCATCAAGTCCAACCTGTCACTCAACACCTCATGACTACTAAACCATGGCACCAAGTGCCACATCCAATCCCCTCTTGAACACCTCCAGGGACAGTGACTCCACCATCTCCCTGGGCAGCACATTCCAATGGCTAACAACTCTCTCTGGGAAGAACTTTCTCCTCACTGCCAGCCTAAACCTCCCCTGGCACAGCTTGAGACTGTGTCCTCTTGTTCTGGTGCTGGTTGCCTGCCTGGGAGAAGAGACTAATCCCCTCCTGGCTACAACCTCCCTTCAGGTAGTTGTAGAGAGCAATAAGGTCCAATGGCTAACAACTCTCTCCGGGAAGAACTTTCTTCTCACCTCGAGCCTAAACTTCCCCTGGCTTTACAAGACAGTTTTGTAGCTTAGTGTAAGAAAGGAAAATGTACAATCTGCACTGTTGAACAGTGCCTACTGTTGGCAACTTTAAAGCAATGTTCAGACTCTTTCTATCTTACACATGTCTGTTGCAACAGAACCACAATAATGCAAGAACCACAGAACAAAAATATGTGACATGTATTATTTGAAGAACAAAATTATCTCATTGTAGTAATCCCCTCTTGACTTAAAAACTCATTAAGAATCACTTTCTTTGTGATTCAATGTAATGATTAACAAATCATATATGAAATCAGGAAGGCTGTTCCATTTTCCAATAGTTTGTTCACGTGTCTTGTGGAAATACTCCAAAGATCCTGCTAGCAAGTAATTTAATCAGGTGAATCTACTTCCTTTGCTCTTTCCCAGCAAGACAATATCAAATTTAACAGAACCACAAATATACTCCATAACTTGATGTTTATAAATTGCCACAGTCCAGAATGAAGCTGGATTATTTTTATCAGCACCAGAACAAGAGGACACACTCTCAAGCTGCACCAGGGGAGGTTTAGGCTGGATGTAAGGAAGAAGTTCTTCCCAGAAAGAGAGATTGGCCATGGGAATGTGCTGCCCAGGGAGGTGGTGGAGTCACCATCACTGGAGGTGTTTAGGAAGAGACTGGATGAGGCCCTTGGTGCCATGGTTTAGTTGATTAGATGGTGTTGGGTGATAGGTTGAACTTGATGATCTTGAAGGTCTTTTCCAACCTGGTCTGGTCTATTCTATTCTATTCTATTCTATTTCTTGTCCCAGAATGGATTTCTGCAATTCTACTTAGACCTTTTCTGTAGCCCAGAAATTTCACCTCAAAAGTACTATCATTCCCTGAGATTCCTCGTTTTCAGAGTGAAATCCTTTCCACAATTGCTGAATGCAAACTTGCAGGCAGGCTACACTAAATCAGTGCATCGTTCGGAATAATCCTGACTCAGGGGAACATTTAAGGTTTCTCTTGATGAGTTTATGTATCATGAATTGACCATTGTGGAATCAATAAGGTTGGGAAACACCTCAGAGACCACCAAGTCCAACCTCTCACCCAACACCTCATGACTAACTAAACCATGGCTTCAAGTGCCACATCCAATCCCCTCTTGAACACCTCCAGGGATGGTGACTCCACCACCTCCCTGGGCAGCACATTCCAATGGCCAATTACTCTTTCTGGGAAGAACTTTCTCCTCACCTCCAGCCTAAACTTCCCCTGGCACAGCTTGAGACTGTGTCCTCTTGTTCTCTTGGTGGTTGCCTGGGAGAAGAGAGCAATCCCCACCTGGCTATAACCTCCCTTCAGGTAGTTGTAGAGAGCAATAAGGTATCCTCTGAGCCTCCTCCAGGCTAAGCAACCCCAGCTCCCTCAGCCTCTCCTCACAGGGCTTGTGCTCCAGACCGTCATTCATGTATGTTAGCTAATGGCAATATTACATCCAGCTAACTGTTTATTTTGAGTTAGAGAGCCTGGGAAAATATTTTTTATTATGAAAAGAACATCAGAATATAACTCAGGAATTTGTGGTTTTGAAGTAAAAGATTGTCTTGCTCATATCTGTCATTCTTCCCCTTGGAAATACTGTACAGGTATCACAGTATCACAAAGGTTGGAAGAGACCTCAAAGATCATCGAGTCCACCCTGTCACCACAGACCTCATGACTAGACCATGGCACCAAGTGCCATGTTCAATCCCCTCTTGCACACCTCCAGGGATGGTGACTCCACCACCTCCCTGGGCAGCACATTCCAATGGCTAACAACTCTCTCTGTGAAGAACTTTCTCCTCACCTCGAGCCTAAACTTCCCCTGGTGCAGCTTGAAACTGTGTCCTCTTGGTCTGGTGTGGTGATCTTTAATTACCTGAATACACAGTATTTTTTGCACAGAATCATCACAGATGGATGATGGCTGAGATAAGCTGTACATTCACTAGTTTCATGAACATTGTTTGGTTGCTTACCTTATTCTCCAGTGTTCAAATGTTGCAAAGGGAAGACTGGTGGGTTTAGGGGGCTTTTGCATTTCATTTCAGACTACTCCTTGCTGTTAACACAAACCTGCTGCTATTGTAATGCTAATGGCTTCCAAGGCATGGGTGTGATATGCATTTTGTCCACTTGCAGCCCCCAAATACTGATGCAGTGTTCTGTCTGGGTGAACTTAATCAGGAATAACTTCTGGCTGATATTTGGACGTCAGGAAAGAGGAGACAGGAAGGGCATTGGTGACATTTATTAAAGAATAAAGAGTGAAATAATCTGCACCTAGTTTGATCTTCCCAGCAGTTTGCTGTCTGAAGCCAGCAGAGGGAATGAGGTGAGGGTTTATGCAGAGAAGCAGAACAGCAGTAACTGACATCAGTAGCCACCCACAGCTCTAAAAGAAACTCCAACACCATTTTTTGATGCTGTTATTTTGGGAGAGTGATGATCCTGACTACTCAGATAGCCCTGATCCTATTCTGTTTGTCTTTTTAATTCAATTCCTTTGTTTAAATCTCTTTGATTCCCACTTCCCCAGTTCCCACCCTGCCACCCCCAGGAAGGCTAAGATATTGCCCTCCCACCTCACAGTTTCTGAAATTTCTGGCCAGGGTGTTGCACTAATGTAATTTCAGTGGGTTTAGAAGAACTCCTATAAGATCTCCAGACACCTGATATCACTAGTAAAATAAGTATGTTGGCTCTGCATAGCCTAGTCAATGAATCTCTTCTGGTATTTTAACTCCTGGGAAAAAGTAGAGGGAAAAGATGGATGATCCAATGAGTTTTTGTGTACTTTAAGGCATATTCCAGGAAACCGTGGTAGCACAGCTCCTGCATGAGTCACCTTGTCAAGGAGGTAAGGGGAAGGCAGTGTCAATGCTTGTATATAAATGAACATTCTTGACTCAAGCACCCTTGAATATTAATACTTGTATGAATATAACCTGCATCATCACATAGCTCCAATATCACAGAATCATAGAATCAACAAGGTTGGAAAAGACCTCAGAGATCATCAAGTCCAACTTATCACCCAACACCTCATGACTACTAAACCATGGCACCAAGTGCCACATCCAATCCCCTCTTGAACACCTCCAGGGAAGGTGACTCCACCACTTCCCTGGGCAGCACATTCCAATGGCCAACAACTCTCTCTGTGAAGAACTTTCTCCTCACCTCGAGCCTAACAGCTTGAGACTGTGTCCTCTTGTTCGGTGCTGGTTGCCTGAGAGAAGAGACCAACCCCCTCCTGGCTACAACCTCCCTTCAGGTAGTTGTAGACAGCAATAAGGTCTCCCCTGAGTCCCTGTTACAGTATTCTATAACAATGACCTTAGAACATTTAAATATGCATTTATTAAAAGTGATATCCCAAGGAAAAAAAAACAAAGAGGGTGGGGGTGGGGAAATCGATTCCAATGGGAACTGTGGCAGAATGAACTAGCAGAGATATTCAGAAATAGATTCATTAAATTGTTTGGTTGGAAAATACTTTTAAGACAGAATAGAGTAGGATGGGATGGGATGGAATAGAATAGAATAGAATAGAATAGAATAGAATAGAATAGAATAGAATAGAATAGAATAGAATAGAATAGACCAGACCAGACCAGACCAGACCAGACCAGACCAGACCAGATTGGAAAAGACCTTTGAGATCATCAAGTCCAACCTATCACCCAACACCATCTAATCAACTGAACCATGGCACCAGGTGCCTCATCCAGTTTCTTCTTAAACACTTCCAGGGATGGTGACTCCTCTACCTCCCTGGGCAGCACATTCCAGTGGCAAATCACTCTCATCAAGTCCAGACACTATCTAACTGTACCAAGGCTGGTGCTAAACCATGTTCCTTGACACATCTCTGCCTCTTTGAAACACCTCCAGGGATGGGGTGCCTCCTTGGGGAGCCTGTTCCAGTGTTTGAGGACCCTTTTAGTCAAGAACTTTCTTTTAGTATTCAAGCTAAACCTTCTCTGGTGCAACCTGAAGCCATCTCCTCTCATTCTGTCACTTGTTACTAAGGAGAAGAGACCAACACCCACCTTGCTACAGCCTGCTTTCAGATGGCTTCACCTCACTGGCATGTGAGGATAAGCCATCATTTTGGAAAGCTACGTGGGTGAAATTTAAACTGGATGTTCTCACAGTGTTGCAGAATGTAGAGGCAGCATTGCATGTTTCTTTTCAAGGCACGAAATTGTTTTCACTGGTCTTTCTCCTCAAAGTAACAGAAGAAGCAAGGGCAATGACAGTTCCAAAGATAGGCAACATGATTCAAAAACACTGACTAATGCTTCGCAGAAAAGGCAAGTGGACACTTCGCCTGCGCTGTGCTGCCTGAATTATTGAATAGCTGAGGAATGGAAATGAGCAGAATTTTGGCAGGCTGCTTAAAAAGCTCAGGCAAGGTTTGCCTTTTCCTTAATTGCTGCTCTTTCTAGGGGGAAAAAAAAAATATGTGTAGATTTTATTAGTTTGTTTCATCTATGTAGGTTAACTCATTGGTATTATTAGAATGACCTCTCAAAACAACATTTCAGGAATCTCACAATCAGTAGAACAGTCTGCCCTCTGCTGCTTTCCTTAGTAAACTAGAAATCAAGAATGCCCCAATTCTCCTCTCCTTTCCTCCTTTGATGTATTTTTACCCTTTCCTTGTGCTTTGCAGTCCTAATCTTTGCGAACCAAATTTAATTACCCTGTCGCAAAGGTAGGATTGTTGGGGCTTAAAATGTCTGTCTGCAGTACTGTTGAATCCTTTAATACACCAGCTACAGAAAGGGGGCTCCAGACAAGGTTTCCATTTATATTCAGATATGCACATCACCATGGTGAGTACACAGCAGATAAGTCTTGACAGTGCTAAGGTTCTACACCACCCAAGTGGGGTGTGCAGTACTAGCAGAACAAAACAGGTAACAGCATTGGATAAATAGATTAAAATAGAATAAACCAGGTTGGAAAAGACCTTCAAGATCATCAAGTCCAACCCATCACCCAACACCATCTAATCAACTGAACCATGGCACCAAGCACCCCATGCAGTCTCTTCCTAAACACCTTCAGTGATGGCGACTACATCACCTCCCTGGGCAGCACATTCCAATGGCCAATCACTCTCTCTATGAAGAATTTCTTCCTAACATAAACCTCCCTTGGTGCAGCTTGAGACTGTGTGCTCTTGTTCTGGTGCTGGTTGCCTGGGAGAAGAGACCAACTCCTACTTGGCTACAACCTCCCTTCATGTAGTTGTAGACAGCAAAAAGGTCTCCCCTGAGCCTCCTCTTCTCCAGGCTAAACAGCCCCAGCTCCCTCAGTCCCTCCTCATAGTGCTTGTCCTCGAGACCTCTTCCCAGCCTCATTGCTCTTCTCTGGACACATTCAAGAGTCTCAATGTCCTTCTTAAATTGAGTGGCCTAGAACTGGACACAGGACTCACAGTGTGGCCTAACCAGTGCTGAGTACAGGGATACAATATCTTCCCTGCTCCTGTTGGCCATGCTATTTCTGATGCAGGCCAGGATGCCATTGGCCTTCTTGGCTCCTGGGCACACTGCTGGCTCGTGTTCAGCCAGCTGTCAACCAGTACAATGTGAAAAAAATGGTGAAAATCATTTTGTTTTGCTAACTCTTGGACTTTTTTACCTGACTAAGAATTGAACACATTTTTGCTGTGTCCTTCAATAGGATGACCAAGTAGTAAATGTGGATTAGAATTAAATTCAGGAAGCTTGGATTCCTGTTACCAAACAGGCACTCAGGTTTTTAGTCTTCCAAACCATGAAAGTTACAGTAATGTGTCTTTTAGAGATGATTTGGCCTGTAAACAATCTTTGCTGCAAAATCAGAGTACACACAATCTCTGACAGCAGAAGTTCTTAGTTCAGTAGACAAAGAAAACTAAACTTTCTCAACTCTAAAAAATCAGAATGGTTTAAAAATTGTCTAGGCACAGAACTCAAGGTGTATCATTTTAGGCTTAGAATTTGGGAGCTGGGGCAATTCTTGCTTCCTTGGCCTAGCAAGGGACAGAGAATAAATAAATGCTTCTGCAAGGATTAGTTCATGTTGATACTATTGATCTGGTTCCTCCAGTGACCAAAGGTCATGTTGACTGCTAAAAAAGAGAAAGTGGTTGAGAGAAAGCCCTCTCGCTTCCAGCAAGGTTGTTATTGCAGGTGACTCAGTAAACACTGTCCTTTCAGCTGCAGGTGGAGCTGGCATGATTGTTGCTTCTGGATTCAAGAAGCCAGCTTTGAGCACTAAAACCACCACAGCACTGCACAACATAATATGAGTAACACAAGGTGTAGGAAGAGTACAGATTCCTAGTACAGCAAAAATTCTGACAGTTGACCTTTCTATATCTATGTGGTTTTATGTATGTGTAGGTGTGTACATGTATGTTTGTGTGTGTATATATATGTGTGTGTGTGTATTAATATACATACATGTGATCCCATAGAGTGTTTTTTTATTCAAAGGATTTGGCAGCAATTGAAAAGTGACTAAGAAGCTATAAAGCAAGATCCCCTTCCTTCAAAGCTTGTGTTAGTTTGTGGAGTGGGATCTGAAAACCCGAACCAGGGCAGTATTTGTTTTATCTGTTTCCTCCAGGCTATCTACATAGTTTTATGTTTATTGCCTCAGGTTAGTTTCAATCTTCACATCTTGCAAGAGGGAAAAAGGAGTAAAAAAAGATGAATAGCCAATGTTTGTTAGATTCTAATAAATGAACTGTTGTGCATCCATGAATTCCTTTTAAGTCTTGACTTCCTTTGCCCTTTAGGACTTTCTTGTGTCTTCTCTTTGTACTTCCATCTTGTTCCCAAGGTCTCAAGGATGTAAATGGAAGAACTTTCACTGTAAAATTCTTCTCTATGCTAGCAGCATGTATGTACATGTCAGGCTGATATGGAGGTTCAGTAGTTCAGCAATAGTTTCATGAACTGAATATTGTTTGTCCCTGACTCTTCTCCAAGTTGAATTATTCTCCATTCTTCTCTAGAGGTTCTTTGGTCAGCATTTTGGTCACTCTGTTTTTAACTGGTTTGGGCAAATGCATGCACACAGACTACATAGAGTGTTTCAGTCTACGTTATCTCCAACCTTTCTGATTTGTACCTGGCTCTTTTAAGGCAGTTTCTTGCATTTTCTCAGCATTTTGTGCAGTCCAGCTTTTACCAGAATCTCCATTATTAGTTTGCCCACCCATTACTGAGCTTGTAATTCATAATGGGAGGTGAATGTACCAGCACTGTAGAGTCAGTTTCATAAGGTGTGTTCTTCTAGTGAAATACTGAACCTCCAGAGCTTTGAAAGTGGTCTCTAAAAATCCAGTGACTACTGCATCTGAAGAGTGCAGAAAAAGCACTGACAACTTACTGCAGGGTGAGTCACATGAAACACAACAAAAGAGCATTTTAGGGATTTCTAGAGTTTCTGCAAACATTGGGACTGACATTGACATTTTTCAAAGTAAACTTTGCCTCTCTGGAGATTGCCTATACAAGCCTCATGCATCATGCAGCCCCACTTAAGCTCTTTGAAAGCATTAAATCTTCCATGGTCTTCACTTTTCAAAAGCATAAATTTCACTGTGACTGAGTCAGTGTCTTCACTCGTTGAGCAGACACTGACAATGTGCCAAGCGCAGTGTTTGTGAACAAGCTGAGTTTGATTTGCTTACCTGGAAACTTTTTTTAGTTCTGGTTTCTAGATGTGGTGGTTTGAGCCTTAACTGGGACTTAAGAGCTCAGATGGGGCCAAGGCTGAGAATCCCTCCCCTACTCCTCCCTCCTCCTTCCCAATAGAGAGGAAAAAAGAAAGGGAAGGAGAAAATCTACCAAGAAATAATTTGGAGTTGGCTTGGAAGTAGAGAGGTAAAGAATTTTTCTTTAAACAGTATATATATATGTAGCAGTAACAGGTAAGGTTCACAAGGGCAAGGAACAGGGATGGATGGGAGGGGGAAAAAAAGAATACAAAACCAGTTCTCTCTCTGAAGAGGCGCAGAGGCAGCAGGGAGAAGGATCAGGCCCAACCACGTGGCAGAGAAGCAGGGAGCCACCAGCAGTCCCTGTCCAAGAAAAGGCAGGGCCCAAGAGAGCTAATGGCTGCAGTGTCCTCCTCTTTATAACGTTGCTAGACAGGGGAGGGGGAGTGGAACAGATTAACTGCTTCCCAGGGGGAAAATGCCCTGCAGGGAGGGCAATGCTCTTACAAGCCCTCCCCTGCTACTCCCACGATGGGCGTTAACCCATCACATTAGAATTATAGAAGAAACATGTTCTGAACTACAATCCAGCTCTAGGGTTCACTATCTGTTTTGGTTAGCATATAAGGTCTCAGCTTGTTAACATTGTTTACACCTCACAGAGCATGACATGTATGACACACCAGCATGAGCTTCTTAAATAGAAACAATATCCAAAAAGAGGGAAGTGTGGAATGAAGGCTCTGATTTAGGGATAAGGATATGTGCTCATGGCTCCAGGCTAAGCAACCTCAGCTCCCTCAGACTCTCCTCACAGGGCTGTGCTCCAAACCCCTCCCCATCTTCTCTGGTCACCTTCCAGCAACTCAACATCTTTCCTAAACTGAGGGGCCCAGAACTGGACACAGGACTCAAGGTGTGGCCTAACCAGTGCTGAGCACAGGGCACAATGACTTCCCTGCTTCTGCTGGCCATACTCTTCCTAATACAGGCCAGGATGCCATTGGCCTTCTTGGCCACCTGGGCACACTGATGGTTCATGTTCAGCCTACTGTCAACCAGTACCCCTAGGTTCCTTTCTGCCTGGCCACTCTCCAGCCACACTGACCCCAGCTTGTAGCAACCATGTAGAATTCAGAACTAATTAACTTATTTTTACCGTAGACCAAACTGTAAAAGAACACAAAAGATATGTGGCAATAAACAGCCACTGTATTTTCCTTTTCTGGATTTACAACTCTTTCAGTAAAACAGTCTTTGATTTTGAAAACACTGCTGAGTTTACTACCTTGTTTGTGTCACACAGTATGTATAGTTTTCATGTGTCAGATCTTGTTCTGCTGATTTGGGGTATGTCAAAGACATATCAAAGGGAATGAGATTTTAGCCTTTCATAGGTATCTGCCCACAAGTCATTTGTCACTGAAAATTGGATGTTCTAACATATAAATACACTCTATCTATATGTGTATATTTGCTACTTTAATGCATTAATTAATGAATTGGTACATAACAATGTGTTTTTCTTTCCTACTTGCATGGCATATGCAAGGAGGCATTAAACAGAACAAGAGGACACAGTCTCAAGCTGTGCCAGGGGAGGTTCAGGCTGGATGTTAGGAAGAAGTTCTTCACAGAAAGAGAGATTGGCCATTGGAATGTGCTGCCCAGGGAGGTGGTGGAGTCACCATAACTAGGGGTGTTTAAGAAGAGACTGGATGAGTTCATTAGATGGTGCTGGGTGATAGGTTGGCCTTGATGATCTAAAAGGTCTCTTCCAACCGGGTCTATTCTATTCTGTTCTGTTCTATTCTATTCTATTCTATTCTATTCTATTCATACTAGTCAACAGTCAAATGGCATTTAGTTGCAGCTTTCATGCTATGTGAGGAGTGAAGATAATTAGGACTACAGAAAACATTCTGAACTCAAAGTACTGGGAAGATCTGGTATGTTCTTGCTTACCTGACATGGTCTGTGTTGGATTTTTGTCCAACTGAAACTGTAATTTTTTGATTTTTGTAATTAATGCAGCTCTTAGAGAATCAAAATAATTTTGTCTGAAGTCCAAGACATGATTTCACTGTTATTTTATATGTTATCCTGTTTGTGAAAGCCAGGGAATAAGCAGCACTGGCTGAGAATTCTGTGTCACAGTCTCAAGCTGCGCCAGGGGAGGTTTAGGCTGGGTGTTAGGAAGAAATTATTCCCAGAAAGAGAGATTGGCCATTGGAATGTGCTGCCAGGGAGGTGGTGGAGTCACCATCACTGGAGGTGTTTAGGAAGAGATTGGATGGGGTGATTGGTGCCATGGTTCAGCTGATTACATGGTGTTGGGTGATAGGTTGGACTTGATGATCTCAAAGGTCTTTTCCAACCTGGTTAATTCTATTCTATTCTATTCTATTCTATTCTATTCTATTCTATTCTATTCTATTCTATTCTATTCTATTCTATTCTATTCTATTCTATTCTATTCTGTTGTGTTCTATTCTAATGATTCTATTCTATTCTAATGAAAAACCAGTCACGGTTGTTAATGCTTGCTGTTGCCTCCATGACAAATCACGCTGTTCTGCTTGGGAAATACTTATTTTTTTAGTTACAGCAAAATGTTTGGTTTTAAAGGCTTGCCTTGAAACAAAAGAAATTCCATGTAGTTCTGGAATGATACAATAATAATAATTATGGGGTTTGTCTGCTTCTTACTCAGTAATAAGGAAAAAAAGAACTTCTAAACCGCAATCGTGTTCATGGACTGCTTGAAAGTTAACCCTCAAACTGAGAGGTATTTTTAGAGTTGAGGAAAAGATTCCTCAGAGGCTCCTTGGTGCATGACTGCACTATAAAACTAAAAGTATTTTCACTAATGAGTTTTCAGGTTAGCCAGGCTTTATAGGTTGAATACAATACGTTGAATGATGCCATCAAACAACTGAGTAGCACTCTGCAGCTAATAGAGTAATCCTGCAACTAATGAACATATTTTGAGAATCACAGAATCACCAAGGTTGGAAGAGACCTCAAAGATCATCAAGTCCAACCTGTCACCCAAGACCTCATGACTAAGCCATGGCACCAAGTGCCACATCCAATCCCCTCTTGAACACCTCCAGGGATGGTGACTCCACCACCTCCCTGGGCAGCACATTCCAATGGCTAATGACTCTCTCAGTGAAGAACTTTCTCCTCACCTCAAGCCTAAACTTCCCCTGGTGCAGTTTGAGACTAGAACTAGGTAAATGGAACTTTTTTGTTACCTTCAGTCTAGAGAACATACTGGGATTCTTTTTTAGTTCAAACTCCAGTTTTGAATATGACAGACATCTGACAGTTGACATAACTGCTATTTTGAGCCACAGAGTGCACAAGAGTAGACTGTAATTTTGAAAGGTCCACCTGCCTTTTAAATCACATGTTTTAGAAGCCAGGGCAGGGGAGAGGAGGAATAGACAGCAAAATAATTAACATTGAGAAGTGTGTTACTTGGAAAGAAATGTTATCAAAGTGTCCTAAAAATTGTATCTGGCAGTCTCTCTCTCCCTGCTGCACAATACCAGAGGCTTTGATTATACCAACTAGCTATAGGCCATTACTTTTGTTGCCACATTCCTGGTTAGGAAGCATGTGAGTCTGATTTTAGGCGGCAGCCCAAGCAATCCCAGAAGCTCCAGTACCTCTGTGAGTAGCAGCAGCTGTGGATTACATGCTGAAGAGGTCATACCTGCCATACCAAGCCTAATCTTCACCTGAAAAGGAAGTACAAAGAGTTTGTGTTTACTTTTTCTGAGCTGGGACATAATCACTGCCCTTGGACATGATGGTGACAGTACTGGGACGCCTCACTTAAGTGGCTACAGAAAAAGGGCAGTAAATTACTTCATCTTCAGAGACAAGGCTGTCTTCTCCCAGAGCAGTTGGCAATTTAGATAAAGGTAAAATTAATAAATGCATTACCCATGAAGAAGCAGAATGCATGCCTCATTTTCTTGAGAAGGGAAGACATGTCATACCTTAGAGAGTTGGTTGATTGCCTTACCAACAGGAGTGTGTGTTAGCTGTCGTGAAGCTTAACAGTTGAACATTGTTAGTTTACTTCTGCACTGTTGGTTGAGATATTTCTGGTAGTGGAGATTGTGAAATTAAGACAAGGGTGATGTAACTAGAAGAGAATGCTTGTTAGGGAAGCTTTCACTGTATTCCCTCTCTCTTTTGCTTGGTTTGTCTCTTCATTTCTGTGAATGTGAAAGACAAGTGTAAAAGTTAGCAGTAGTGAGGCTCCACCTTGAGTACTTTGTTCAGTCTTGGGCACTGCAATATAAGAGAGACATTGAGGTGCTGGGGCAGGTCCAGAGAAGGGGAACAAAGCTGGTGAAGGGTCTTGAAAACAGGTTTTATGAGGAGCAGCTGAGGGAGCTGGTGGTGTTTAGTCTGGAGAAAAAGAGGCTGAGTGGAGACCTTCTCACTCATTGCAACTCCCTGAAAGAATGTTGTAGAGAGGTGGGTGTTGATCTCTTCTCCCTAGAAACAAGCAATACAAGAGGAAATGTCCTCAAGTTACATGAGGAGAAGTTTAGGTTGGACATTAGGAAAAACTTCTATACCAAAAGGGTTATCAAAGACTGGAACAGGCAGACCAGGGAAGTGATTGAATTCTCATCCCTTGATGAACTTGAAAGCCATCTAGATACAATGCTCAAGGATATGATGCAGCAGTGGCCCTGGTAGAATTAGGTAGTGGTTGGACTTGATGGTCTTAAAGGTCTTTTCCAACCATTGTGATTATGTTATTCTGTGCAATCCTGATAGATCTACAGGAGAGGTACAATAATCATTTGTCTGGAAGAAGTATGATATAATGAGAGACCTGAGGATCTCAGTCTGCTTCAGTTTATTAAAAAGAAGACTGAATGATGGCTTCACTGCTTTGTGCATGTCCTTTCTTGGGGAAAAAATGGCTACTTAAAAGGTTTTCTGAGCTAACAGTGAAATGTATTAGTGGCTTGAAATTAAAGTCTGACAAATTGTCTTAATATGTAGCAATATATGTAGTTAGTCTTTGACATAAATTACCAAGGAAATTCATAGGTTCATTTCTTCAAATCTTAAACTTTATTGCCTTTCTGGAAGACAAGCTTCAGTTAAGCAAGCAGTATTTTGTTCATTGAGGTAATACAGGAGGTCAGGCTAAGTATTTTCATGCTCCAGCAACCAAGAAAATTTGCCTTTTTATTTTTTTCTGTTAACTGTCAGAGAATTTTAGTTATAAAAACTTAATATCAGACCGATATTAGAAGTATTTTATTATTTTTATATGTAAATAGTTTATATTTTTGTTTTATATTATTTTATTTTTATTTTATATACATGGAATGGAATGGAATGGAATGGAATGGAATGGAATGGAATGGAATGGAATGGAATAGAATAGAATAGAATAGAATAGAATAGAATAGAATAGAATAGAATAGAATAGAATAGACCAGACCAGGTTGGAAGAGACCTTCAAGATCATCAAGTCCAACCTATCACCCAACACCATCTAATCAACTAAACCATGGCACCAAGTGCCTCATCCAGTCTCCTAAACACCTCCAATGATGGCAACTCCACCATCTCCCTGAGCAGCACATTCCAATGGCCAATCACTCTCTCTGTGAAGAATTTCTTCCTAACACCCAGTCTAAACCTCATCAGGCACAGCTTGAGACTGTGTCCTCTTGCACAAATATGAAAATATGAGGGACCTTGACAGGCTGGACAGATAGGTACACTTCAAGGGCATGAGATTGAACACATCCAAGTGCCAGATTATACACACTGGCCACAACAACCCCATGCAGTGCTACAGTCTGGAGTCAGAGTGGCTGAGAGCAGCCAGACAGAAAGGAACCTGGGGCTACTGGTTGACAGTAGGCTGAACATGAGCCAGCAATGTGCCCAGGTGGCCAAGAAAGCCAATGGTATCCTGGGTTGCATCAGGAACAGTGGAGTCAGCAGGAGCAGGGAAGTAATCCTGGCCTGGAACAGGATTGGATTCTATTCTATTCTATTCTATTCTATTCTATTCTATTCTATTCTATTCTATTCTATTCTATTCCTGAAGTAGATCAAAAAACCTGCAGATCTTGGCAAAGATTGTAGGAATTATAAACATGAGCTGGACTGGCAGTCATACAACTTCAACAATCCCTGCTAGCTGTCTTCATTCAGTAAAGAGGTGTTGAAGCCAACAATCTAGGGAGCAGCTGTCAGTTACTTAGCAGAGCCTCAGCACGAGGGCTATGCTTCAGCTATGGCAGCATTTCAGTTCTCTGAAATTCCGCAAAGATGAATCCCTTGGAGTAAGGCAGAGCTCTCAGTCTTTTAAACTTGAATTGCCAAGGATGTGTAAAATTCATTTTGATCCCTTTTGATTCTTGTCTAACAAGAGGACACAGTCTCAAGCTGCACCAGGGGAGGTTTAGGCTGGATGTTAGGAAGAAGTTCTTCACAGAAAGAGAGATTGGCCATTGGGATGTGCTGCCCAGGGCGGCGGTGGAGTCACCATCCCTGGGAGTGTTTAGGAAGAGACTGGATGTGGTGCTTGGTGCCATAGTTTAGTTGATTAGATGGTGTTGGGTGATAGGTTGGACTTGATGATCTTGAAGGTCTTTTCCAACCTGGTTAATTCAATTCAATTCAATTCAATCCTAGTCTAGTCTAGTCTATGATCTAGGAGTGGGTTATTCTGAAATAACACCGTATTAGTATGGTAAATTCTGAAACAGTGCCATGCCTCACTGAAACATGCAAACTTTCAGTGATTGACATGGAAAAACAGGGATCTGAGAGATTTTTACTACATCCTATTAACATCCAAAAAGTACTCATCCTTTTCTTAAAATGTAAATGCTCTTTGAGTTATTCAGTGCTCACCAACAGTGCCTTCAAACCTTTACTCTATGTTTTAACCCATGTTAACTAACGTAATAATGCTTAATACAGAGGGCATCAAACATGAATGTAGCATTTTAAGCAGCTGCTGGTTACTTATTTAATGTAAATTGAATGAAAGAGATGATTAACTGTGATCTAGAGCATACTTTAGTTCAAAACCTGGTGGAATAATTAAGTGGCTCAGGAGGATTATACAAGTGAGGAAATGTAGATAACATTTAACCTGCACCTTGCAGTGGAAAAAAAAGGAGTAGCTTCTCCATGTAATTTCTTGCTGAAAAGTTACCTTTTGAGAAAAAGAGTGGGTTTTCCAATAACAGATAACAAAACTATTTAAAGTCATCTGCCTGATATATGGAATGCCTTTTAACATAGGCGTATTTATAGTAACATTTACAGTAGTTTGCTTATATTGAACTAAACCTAAGTATGAAAGCCACCAGATAGTACACTGAAATGTTGTCAGACTCTAAATTAACTGTTCTTTTTTTCCAAGTCTTATTTATTCAGACACAAATGGCTTCATTGCCACTTTTGACTTAGCCGGCTGAACATGAGCCCGCAATGTGCCCAGGTGGCAAAGAAGGCCAATGGCATCCTGGCCTGCATCAAGCATAGTGTCACCAGCAGGAACAGGGATGTCATTCTGCCCCTATACTCAGCACTGGTTAGGCCACACCTTGAGTACTGCATCCAGTTCTGGGCTCCTCAGTTTAAGAAGGATATTGAGACTCTTTGACGTGTCCAGAGAAGGGCAACGAGGATGGGGAGAGGCCTTGAGCACAGACCTATGAGGAGAGGCTGAAGGAGCTGGAACTTTCTCCTCACCTCCAGCCTAAACCTCCCCTGGCACAGCTTGAGACTGTGTCCTCTTGTTCTGGTGCTCCTTGCCTGGGAGAAGAGACCAACCCACTTGGCTACAACCTCCCTCTAGGTAATTTTAGAGAGCAGTAAGGTCTCCCCTGAGCCTCCTCTTCTCCAGGCTAAACAACCCCAGCTCCCTCAATATATTCCTCACTCTCTCCAACAGATCTCCCACTGTAACTGTAAACTCTTGATGTTGTTTGTTACTACTGCAAGAAGCACAGCCTCAAAATACAGACTTTTCAGGGTGGCTGTGTTGCAAGATGGAGCTTTTATAGGCAAGTAACAAAATGGCTACTTTTCTGGAGGTGAATTTAGAGCTTGGTAGTTTCTGATAAATATTATATATATGTATTATAGAATTGCTTTGTTTGGACAAGACCTCTACGATCATTGAGTCCAACTGTTTTCTAACTCTACCAAGGCTGGCACTAAACCATGTAGCTCAGCACCACATCTCTGCCCCTTTCAAACACCTCCAGGGATGAGGATTCAACTACCTCTCTGGGAGCCCATTCCAGTCTTTGAGCACCCTTTCAGTTGAGAGTTTCTTCTAACTGCCGACATAAACAACCACTGCACATCTTGAGGCTCTTTCTTTTCATCCTGTTACTTGTTACTAGAGAGAAGAGCCCAACACCCACATCTCTGTATCTTCCTTTCAGGTAGCTGTAGAAATCCAGGTGGTCTCTCCTCAACCTCCTTTTCTCCAGACTAAATAACCCCAGTTCCCTCAGCCACTCCTCACAAGGCCTGTTCTCCAGACTCTTCAGCAGCTTTGTTGTTCTTCTCTGGGCCCACTCCAACATCTCAATACTTTTCTCACAGTGACAACCCCAAAACTGAACCCACTACTCAAAAGTGTGACCTCACCATCTCTGAGTATGGGAGGACAATCCCTTCCCTGGGCCTGCTGGCCACACTGTTCCTGATACCGGGAAGGCTACTCAAGTGTAAACTGAAAACGACTGATGTTCCATAATTGGAATATAAAATTGTGCACCTACCTGTTATTTGCAAAACACTGTTGGAATAATTACCTTTGAGTATCTGCATTTCACAATTTGCTGTTTCAGGTTTAGGGTTGATTGACTTTAATCACATTATAATTATATTTGTGTTCTGTTTCCAGAACAGATGATTCCTAAAATGACAAAGATCTTGGAAGGCAGTCTCACCAAGAGATGAAAAAGCCTAGTGCTGTCATTGCTGGTAATGCTTGTGCTATCTGCAGATATTTTGGGAAATAAACCAGCATCTGAATTCATAGGGAACAGAAAATTGTGAATAGTGCTGGTGTGAATTTGCATTTTACTTGAATAAATGGTCCTATTCAGTCTGCAGAAGAGAAGGCTCCGAGGTGACCTCATTGTGGCCTTCCAGTATCTGAAGGGGGCCTACAAGAAGGCTGGGGAAGGACTTCTCAGGATCTCAGGTAGTGACAGGACTAGGGGGAATGGAATGAAGCTGGAGGTGGGGAGATTCAGGCTAGATGTGAGGAGGAAGTTCTTCCCCATGAGAGTGGTGAAACCCTGGAATGTGTTGTCAAGGGAGGTGGTTGAGGCCCCGTCCCTGGAGGTGTTTAAGAGCAGGCTGGCTGAGGCTCTGTCCAGCCTGATCTAGTGTGGGGTGTCCCTGCCCATGGCAGGGGGGTTGGAACTAGATGATGCCTGTGGTCCCTTCCAACCCTGAATGAAACTATGAAACTATTTTTCATAGCATTCATTCAGCCGCCCAACTGTAGCCTATAAGTACAGACTTGTCATTAAATACAAGCTATGTGTAAGTATTTTAACCTGGAAGAAATCAAGGTTGACAAAAGCACATCCTTCAACCTGTATATATCAGAAGGGATGCTTAACTGGTCCTGAGATTAACTCTTACATAATTTGTATGCAGAAACATGGAAATCTGTGTCAATAACAATAAACAAGGCAAAGGTCATCGCAGACCAAAGGCTCACGCTTACTGATGCAAAAGAAGTTTGTTGCTATTTATAAAAGGCAGCACATTTAGCATCCTAAGAGAGCAGCCAAGCACAGCAGTATTGAACCTTGCCATAGCAGAGGGGATAAAAAGAAAATCTCTTTAGTCAAACAGCTGAATGAACTCAAGGCATAATGAAGCTCATTGTAAAAGTGAAGCCTCCTATGCGTAAAACAAACCCTGCTAAGAGTTATTGTTTAATGAAGCAGTGTCTGCTGAATCCACACCAAATAGGTGGTGATAAAACTAGGATTAGGTTGCATTTCCTTTTTAGGGACTTTGGTGAGCTCAGCTACATGTGGTTAACAAAATGAAGTTTGGTAGGGGAGCTTATCTTTTGCAAAGCAGTGGAGAAGTCTCAAAAATAAAAATAAAGGAGCTCAGAGTGTTTTGCTTTTATTTATACAGAAGATGGATGAGATATAGCTTGACTGCAGTTTCAAAGCAGGACATTTCTGCTAATAGAAACTTGTTTCATTTAGCAGAGAAAGGTATAATGAGATCCAGAGGCTTGAAACTGAAGCTAAATATATTGATTCTACCCATATGTGATGAGTTAACATCCATCATGGAAGCAGAGTAGGGAGGGCTTGCAAATGCTTTGCCCTCCCTGCCGGGAGTTTTCCCCCTGGGAAACTGAGTCTGTTCCACTCCCCCTCCCTGTCCAGCTAGGGTAAAAGGAAGGACACTGCACCAAGTGTTTAGGAAGAGACTGGATGGGGCACTTGGTGCCATGATTTAGTTGACTAGATAGTGTTGGGTGATAGGTTGGACTGGATGATCTCAAAGGCATTTTCCAACCTGGTCTATTCTATTCTATTCTATTCTATTCTATTCTATTCTATTCTATTCTATTCTATTCTATTCTATTCTATTCTATTCTATTCTATTCTATTCTATTCTATTCTATTCTATTCTATTCTCCTATGTATATAATCACACTGACAACTTTGGTTTCCAGTAAAGCATATGCACATATGCATGTGCTCTGACATCAGGCATTCAGAGTACAGAGAGTATGGATATGATATGAGGATGTCGGGTATCACAGTACTGTGATATATAGTCTCCTTGATCTTGATACAACTGACCAAAAGAGCTTGGAGGGAAAATCTGAATCAACTTGTAGTATTAGGAAATGATGGAATGACCCAAGACATGAAATGCAAATTCTTTGTTAGTAATGGCCTACATCAGAAAGAGTGTTGCAAGCAGGAGCAAGGAAGTCATTGTGCCCCTGTACTCAGCACTGGTTAGGCAAAACCTTGAGTCCTGTGTACTGTTCTGGGCCTCTCAATTTAAGAAGGACATTGAGACACTTGAACGTGTCCAGAGAAGGGCAACAAGGCTGGGTAGAGGTCTAGAGCACAGAGCTATGAGGAGAGGCTGAGGGAGCTGGGGTTGCTTAGCCTGGAGAAGAGGAGACTCAGGGGAGACCTTATTGCTCTCTACAACTACCTGAAGGGTGGTTGTAGCCAGGTGGGGGTTGGTCTCTTCTCCCAGGCAACCAGCACCAGAACAAGAAGACACAGTCTCAAACTGTGTCTGGGGAAGTCTAGGCTTGAGGTGAGGAGAAAGTTCTTCACTGACAGAGTGTTATCCATTGGGATGTGCTGCCCAGGGAGGTGGTGGAGTCACCATCACTGGAAGTGTTTGAGAAGAGACTGGATGAGGCACCTGGTGCCATGGTTCAGTTGATTAGATGGTGTTGGGTGATAGGTTGGACTTGATGATCTCAAAGGTCTTTTCCAACCTGGTTAATTCTGTGTTTCTGTGGTTGAGTTACCATCCCTGGGGGTGTTCAAAAAGGGACTGGACATGGCACTTGGTGCCATTGTTTAGTATTCATGAGGTCTTGGGTGACAGGTTGGACTCAATGATCTTTGAGGTCTTTTCCAACCTTCCTGATGCTATGATTCTATGATTCTCATGTATTGTGCTGCTATGCAAGTCTGCATCTTGGAAGCTGAATTCAGGTACTTAAAATCAGGCATCCTAATATAATATTTTAATTCTTTGAATTTCCTTTTTTTTTGGGGGGGGAGGGGGTTGCAGGGGGAGGTGCTGTAAATAATTACTAGCTTTGGAATAACAGGATGTTGAAATGCTATCTCAGAACCTGTAGCTTACATGTGAATACCGAGCAGAATATCCTATTTCACTTCCACAGCTATTAAAACCAGAATTAAATGTTGTTTTCAGAAGGATCTTCTTTTTCTGTTAGAGTGTTATTACTCTCATACTTTCACTGCTTGGTGCATATAATTCTTATTCTACTTGTTCCACCCTAGATCCCAACAGACATCCAGGGTTAGTTTTCATCTTTTTCCCTTTCATGTATAAATTAGGATAATCTGTCATGTCTGTGAAGGCCCATGGGAGATCCAACATACTGATAAGAGAGAGAAGATGGTGACTGGCTTTTATCCTTTAAACCCATGATGCCTACTTTGAGGTATTCAGATATATCTGTATAAGTCTCCCCTTTTAATGTCTTCATAGATAGTCTGCTCTCCCTGGTAGCAAAGTCATTACTTAATAAAAAGGCAAAAGTAGAAGAATGCATTCAGACTAAAGCCTGTACAATAGCTACTTCTGCTGTATGCCCTGGTAGACTACACTCCTCTGAAAAAATTTGATGAGGTAAGGTTGTACTCCTCTGTGCTTGACAGCAGAGCACAGAATTTGCAGAAGATGGGCTAAAGTGCCAAGAACATATGTCAATTCATCATATCTCTCAAGCTCCTGCTGGAAGGACCTCACCCCAGCTCCCAGAGCATTTGAAAACCGCCATCACTCAGTGATGATGTTGCTATTTAAGCATCAGCCCTTACTTCAGGGCGACTGGCCAGACTGGAGCAGACAGCACAATTTCCCTCTTATGTTAGTAATTTGTGAAGCATTTCAGGGTGAACACTCATGCAAATAAATGTGAATTATTAGTGCTTTATTTGGGATATGCTGAATTAAATTGTCTGCTGTGCTAGGACGTTTCCTAGAAAACTGACTTAGCATGGCGCTGATGCTGAAGGGTGACAGCCACTTAATCAGGGCAGTGCTTGTGTAATTTTCATTAAGGACAGTCATTAGCTGGTGCCATGTATTTATACTGAATATAAAGCTCAAGTTAGAGGGAAAGTACTTATCTGTTAAAACTCCAGACTGAAAACTGCTCCTCATCACTGGAGATGTTTAGGAAGAGACTGGATGGGGCGCTTGGTGCCATGGTTTAGTTGATTAGATGGTGTTGGGTGATAGGTTGGACTCAATGATCTCAAAGGTCTCTTCCAACCTGGTTTATCCTATCCTATCCTATCCTATCCTATCCTATCCTATCCTATCCTATCCTATCCTATCCTATCCTATCCTATCCTATCCCATCCCATCCCATCCCATCCTATCCTATCCTACAGACCATTCGCCAGCTTCATTGCCCTTCTCAGCACCTGCTCCAGGTCAATGGTACTGACCTTACTCCCTAAATTATTGGTACTGTGTCTTGATAAGTAGAAAAACCTGATACATTCATGTGTTATGTGAACAAGTAATGTGTAAAAAGAAGTGTAAGACTCAATTTTTATGTTAATTCATGTACTTTAATTGACAGGGGAAAAAACCAGGCAAGAACACATCACTCCTAGTTGCATGTATTTCATCCTGACAATGCTGGTGCTTGAATTAGGATGTGGAAAGTTATCATTAATTCTTTTGTTTTACAGAAAGCAAGGACAACTGAGGTTAATGAAAGGTTAATTAGAGTTTAATTGGGGTTGTGGTTTCTCCCCCCCCCCCCCCCCCAGCCCCTTCTTTACCTCTGATGATAACAAGCGTGTTAGAATCCTTGACTGTGATGGCAACAGATTGGGCAGGCCTGGTGTTGATTGCTACTGCCAGCATGAAAGTGGTGCCGCAGTTCTGCAGCTCCAGTTCTTAATCAATGAGGTAAGGACATATTTACTCAGATTCTTCTGTATAAATTTAGTTGATTAAGTACTTTTGTGTATTGTAATTGAGTTCTACAGCTTTTCGTCTTGATGAACAGTGCCAAGCAAACAAGCGGCTTGTGTCCAGAGGATGTGCACCATGCACCCTTTTAGAAGACCATTTATGGATCTGCAGACAAGAAAAAGTATTGCCTTGATATACATCAGCATAAAGTACTGAACAAAAGGCAGTCAATATATTAATGTGTGCACATAGATGGAAAAATCCAATAATTTACTAACCATGCTGCACGGTCGTGTTTCAAATAGAAATTAATAAATGAACCAATTCTTTCTGGGGAAATATATTGATGGGTGCTGGCTGGAAACTCAGTAGTTGGGGGTATGCTGCTACCTGAAGCAAGAAAGAACAATTGCAGAGGTCATCAATCAAACCAGCAGTCTTTGTAAATGGCTTGTCAGAATCAAGTTTAGACGACATGAACAAATAGCGACAGATTAGAGCTTGTTCTGGGCAGAAGGTCTTTGGAGATGGTAATAGGCAAAGACTTTCTGGAGCATATAAATCTTAGTATCATAGTTTCATTCAGGGTTGGAAGGGACCACAAGGATCATCTAGTTCCAACCCCCCTGCCATGGGCAGGGACACCCCACACTACATCAGCCTGGCCACAGCCTCATCCAGCCTGGGCTTAAACACCTCCAGGGATGGGGCCTCAACCACCTCCCTGGACAACCCATTCCAGGGTTTCACCACTCTCATGGGGAAGAACTTCCTCCTCACCTCCAGCCTCAATCTCCCCACCTCCAGCTTTATTCCATTCCCCCTAGTCCTATCACTGCCTGAGATCCTGAGCAGTCCCTCCCCAGCCTTCCTGTAGGCCCCCTTCAGATACTGGAAGTCCACAATAAGGTCACCTCAGAGCCTTCTCTTCTGCAGACTGAACAGCCCCAACTCCTTCAGTCTGTCCTCACAGGAGAGGTGCTCCAGCCCTCTGATCATCCTCCTGGCCCTTCTCTGGACACCTTCCAGCACCTCCACATCCCTCTTGGAATAGGGGCTCCAGAACTGGAGGTAGTACTCCAGGTGGGGTCTCAGCAGAGCTGAGCAGAGGGGGAGAATCACCTCCCTTGCCCTGCTGGCCACACTTCTCCTGCTGCAGCCCAGGATCTGATTGGCTTTCTGGGCTGCATGATTTTTTCCTAGAACCTCATAACTTGGCCAAATTGTAAGCTTGTCATAGTTTGGTTTTAATTAATTTCCACCCACGATATAAGGAAACACTTCTGACAGATTCAAGTCCTTTTTCCAAGCGTGGAGATCTTACAGCCTCTCAAAGAAAGAGTTTTGGGTTTGTGTGGGTTTAAGCCTCAGAAATATTGATCTTTTTTTTCCATGCCTGTTTGGAAATAGTACTCAAAACACAGCAGTTGAGGAGGGAGGACTTAAACTTTAGACACTCTCAGTGCAGCAGAGTTCTTTAGAGAAAGGCAGGGATGAAAACAGGGAGGCCAAGGTTTGAACCAGTGTTCTATTCATTAGGTGACCAGCAGAACCCCTAATACAGGATTGATTTGATTTCTGTGGTGGAGATTCTTTCTGCCATTGCTCCAAACACTTTGGGAGATAAGAATTAAAGAATGGATTAGAATTAATCCATTAGAATTAAAGAATGGATTACACCTTCAGAAAATTTTTTGGTGCATAAAAAGAAAACAAAATAAAACCCAAATAAATGAACCAAAAAATCACCACCACCATCAAAAACCAAACCTAATACCCCAAATCCACCAGTTGCTAGGATTAAGAAAGAGAAGACTGAGAGGGGAGTTAATAAATCAATCAATAAATAAATATCTGAGGGATGGGTGTCAAGAGGGAGGGGACAGGCTCTCGTCTGCTGCACTCTGTGAGAGGACAAGGGTAGTGGGTATAAACTATAGCACAAGAGGCTCCACCTCAACACAAGGAGGAACTTCTTCGCTGTGTGTGTCACAGGGCACTGAAACAGGCTCCCCAGAGAGGTTGTGGAGTCTCCTTCTGCAGAGGCTTTCAAGACCCTTCTGGATGCATTCCTGTGTGACCTGGCAGGGGGTTTGGACTAGGTGACCTCCTGAGGTCCCTTCCAAGCTCTAACATCCTGTGATCCTGTGAACTGATTATTCAGTTAAATCTTTGCCCTACTTCAGAATAAAGCATTGCCTTCTGTTTAGGCAGTATCTACTTCCCCTCTGCCATAGTAACACACAGGGATAGATGCTTTGTACTAGATGTAATTTGAGGTGTAAATATGGTTGTCACTGCAGCAGCAGTGGATAGCTTCCTCTGGAGTTCGTTTTCACAGGGCATCACTGTTCTGTGGTGAGGAGGAAGAGAGTAGGAAGGAGGTCTTTTAAGTTCACTTTAAGCTCCATGTGCAGATAGAGGTCTAGACCTTGAGAGAGGTCAATTTTTGGAATACCAGAAGCAGAACCAGTCTCCAGAGTATTTCTGATTCATGGTAAAGACTGGCCTATTGTCTGCATCTCTTAGTTCTTCCTACGTCCTGTCCCCCTGCTACCTGTTCCTACCTTATCTTCATCTGCAGTTTTACTTTTGAATTTCATGTTGGTTTGATGTGACTACCAAACAGGTTGGCATTTCCATGTGTGTGTGAGTGTCTGCACTGACTCCTTTATTCTTTAGTTCCTATCCTTCACCTTTTTAAGGAAGCGTTGCCTCTTCTCTGTTTCATTATTACCCATGCTTATGTGGAACTAGCTGGGAGTTCACATGTATAGCTTTGATGCAAGTCTTTAACTTACTTTTCTTAATTGATGGAGTTTGAATTTCCCTTTGGCTGATCCTGTAATAATTGAAAGTATTTGCATTTAAGAGATCAATTAAAATTTCCTGTTATTTATGGCAGAACATTATTTTTTCTAGACAAAAGCAACCATTTTTCATCACCTTTGTCCTTTTTGACAGATAAATCATTACCAGTAAGGATCAGGGAAGAAAAAGACAGAAGCTGCAGAAAAGTAATATGTTGTGCTGTGTTTTGTGCCTGCTCTAGGGTGCTTTGGTCAGTGCAAGTGCAGATGATGCACTTCATTTGTGGAATCTCCGCCAGAAGCGACCAGCTATCCTACACTCTCTGAAGTTTAACAGGGAAAGGTAAGACTATGTGACACAAAATGTCTCATTGAAAAACAAACCCAATAAGCAGCCAACAACTCAACCCTTACTGTCTGGATGGCAAAAAATGCATGCCTATTAATTTACCTCTCTGCACTTGGATATAGTTGTGTCTTGGTTTCTTTCTTCCTTCCATTGAGTCTGGTTTCCATAGAACAAACAGTCCAGAGAGAGTGATTGCCCATTGCAGTGGGCTGCCCAAGGAGGTGGTGGAGTCACCATCACTGGAGGTGATCAGGAGGAGACTTGATAGGATGCTTGGTTGTATGGTTTAGTTGATTAGGTGGTGCTGGGTGATAGGTTGGACACGATCTTGAAGGTCTCTTCCAACCTGGTTTGGTTTATTCTATTCCATTTATTCTATTCCTTCTGTACCCTTCTCAGAACTGGAAAAAATGTATCTGCTTTTTCTCAAAGTGTTTTTCATTGTACCCTAAACTTCCATGAACCTGTGTGAACAGTAGTGTGTTTGCTTCTCTTAAGAACAGACACAAGGAACATGATCCTGGAGAGCAGCCAGGCAGAGAGGGACCTGGGGGTACCGGTTGACAGTAGGCTGAACATGAGCCAGCAGTGTGACCAAGTGGCCAAGAAAGCCAATGGCATCCTGGCTTGTATCAGGAACAGTGTGGCCAGCAGGAGCAGGGAAGTCATTGTGCCCCTGTACTCTGCACTGGTTAGGCCACACCTTGAGTCCTGTGTCCAGTTCTGGGGCCCTTAGTTTAGGAAAGATGTTGAGATGCTGGAAGGTGTCCAGAGAAGGGCAGCAAAGGTGGGGAGGGATCTGGAGCACAGCCCTGTGAGGAGAGGCTGAGGGAGCTGGGGCTGTTTAGCCTGGAGAAGAGGAGGCTGAGGGGAGACCTTCTTGCTGTCTACAACTCCCTGAAGGGAGGTTGTAGTCAGGTGGGGGTTGGTCTCTTCTCCCAGGCAACCAGCACCAGAACAAGAGGACACAGTCTCAAGCTGTGCCAGGGGAAGTTTAGGCTGGAGGAGAGGAGAAAGTTCTTCCCAGGAAGCATAATTTGCCATTGGAATGTGCTGCCCAGGAAGGTGGTGGAGTCCCTGTCCCTGGAGATCATAGTATCATGGTATCAGTCAGGGTTGGAAGGGACCACAAGCATCATCTAGTTCCAACCCCCCTGCCATGGGCAGGGACACCCCACACTAGATCAGCCTGGCCACAGCCTCATCCAGCCTGGCCTTAAACACCTCCAGGGATGGGGCCTCAACCACCTCCCTGGACAACCCATTCCAGGGCTTCACCACTCTCATGGTGAAGAACCTCCTTCTCACATCCAGCCTGAATCTCCCTGATGTTCAAGAGAGGATTGGATGTGGCACTTGAATCCATGGTTTAGTCAGTCATGAGGTGTTGGGTGACAGGTTGGACTTGCTGATCTTTGAGGTCATTTCCAACCTTACTGATTCTATGATTCTAAGTCTAAAAGAGTGCCTTCATTTTTTTTTAATCCTGAATATATTTTTTGTGTTAAGAGTACAGAAGTTAGGAATTATGTGATGCTCAGATAACCAGCAAATAATGGTTGCCTTAAGCCATTTAGGACAAAAATGGGCATAAGGGGAGTCTGGGACACATTATTGAAAGCAATAAAATCAGCCATTATTTTCATCAAGAAATTCCAAACTCTGTCTTCCAAAAAGGAATGTCATCTTAATGGTTGGGACAGTTGAAACTAACTTGTTTTCCAGCTCCCCTGTGGGGTATAGATTCTATGATTCTATGATCATATTTGCACTTAAACATCACCCAGTTGCAAGTTTTATGGGGGGAAGTACTATGTAATAATTTAGAATATACACATTCTGGTGCCAAAGGGTTTAAAACCTATAGCAGAAGTATGTAAAGCGATTTGGGACTGCATGAGGAGAGATGAAAAAGCTATATGCATGTTTGACAGCTGCTTCTTGGTAGTAAGTCATTATCTCAGAGATGTTGAATATCTGAACCTTGGTATTCTCATCAGGTGGATATATTATCCATGTCTTGTCACTGATAAATCCAAATATTGTGGAAGTTATACTGGTACATCTTGATCTAGCCCTCCCAGCCAGCAACCTTCTCTACAACCTTGGGTTACTTAGACAAACGAAGCATCTGTTCATCTGTTTGCCTGCCATTTCTCTTTAGAGGCATTAACATTATAGCATCTTGGTCAAAATGTTCTCAGAACTTCCTGATAAAGCAAACTCGCACACATTAGGTGAGGAGAAAGTTCTTCACTGAGAGAGTTGTTAACCATTGGAATGTGCTGCCCAGGGAGGTGGTGGAGTCACCATCCCTGGAGGTGTTCAAGAGGGGATTGGATGTGGCTCTTGGTGCCATGGGCTAGTCATGAGGTCTGTGGAGACAGGTCGGACTGGATGATCTTTGAGGTCTCTTCCAACCTTGGTGATACTGTGATACTTGGTGCCATGGTTTAGTCATGAGGTCTGTGGTGACAGGTTGGACTTGATGATCTTTGAGGTCTCTTCCAAACTTGGTGATTCTGTGCTTTGGAACGGGTTGCCCAAGGAGGTGGTGGAGTCACAGTCCCTGGAGGTGTTCAAAAAGGGATTGGATGTGGCACTTGGAGCCATGGTTTAGTTAGTTATGAGGTGCTGGGTGATAGGTTGGGCTTGATGATCTCTGAGGTCTTTTCCAACCTTATTGTTTCTATGATTCTATGATTTGGGCTTTGCTAAGAGCAAAACATTTCTCCTCACATCAGCCTGAATGTTCTTTTGCTTCTGACAGCCTGAAGCACCAGGCAAAGTATTTGAAAGCAATTTATTTGGAATACTGGAAATCTTTGTGTAAAAACAAGTGTTGTGTAAAATGGCTTTTTTGAACTGAACTCTAAAAAGGATCTAAGGATGTAGTTGTTTGCAGTAAATGCATTGCTCACTCTACTGCTTTTTATCAAAGTCCTAGAAAGTAGTGAGTAAAAAAATCCCCAAACTATTAATTCCTTTTATGCAGATTTTCAGCTATGGGTACAAACACTGCCATTTCAATGAGTTTTATTAGCACATCAAAGGCTATGAGGCAAACATCCTGTTACACTGCTATATAATTTTGTCAAAGAAATAAGTCCAGTTTTCAATTTAAAAAACCAGTTTTCAATAAGTATGAAAAATTAACTGCACAGGCTGTTCTTTTCTTCTCAAGGTTCTTTAGCACTACCTTATTTGGGGAGTTTTTATATTACAGAATCACTGAATCACCAAGGTTGGAAGAGACCTCAAAGATCATCGAGTCCAACCTGTCACCACAGACCTCATGACTAGACCATGGCACCAAGTGCCACATCCAATCCCCTCTGGAATACCTCCAGGGATGGTGACTCCACCACCTCCCTGGGCAGCACATTCCAATGGCCAATTACTCTCTCTAGGAATAACTTTCTCCACAACTCCAGCCTAAACTTCCCCTGGCACAGCTTGAGACTGTGTCCTCTTGTTCTGGTGCTGGTTGCCTGGGAGAAGAGACCAAGCCCCTCCTGGCCACAACCTCCCTTCAGGTAACTGTAGACAGCAATGAGGTCTCCCCTGAGCCTCCTCTTCTCCAGGCTAAGCAACCCCAGCTCCCTCAGCCTCTCCTCACAGGGCTGTGCTCAAGGCCTCTCCTCAGCCTTGTTGCCCTTCTCTGGGCACATTCAAGTGTTTCAGTGTCCTTAAACTGAGGGGCCCAGAACTGGACACAGGACTCAAGGTGTGGCATATTCAAGCACTTGCCTCCATAATAAAATCTCTTGCTTTTTTTCTGTGTTTTTTATAAATTAACTTGAAATCATCTAACTTACAATTTTCTTAGCTTAATTACACATTTAGATTGTAAAAATCAACAGAAGCCTCTGGGCAAGTAGCAAAACCCAAATAACCAACACACATGCAAACCCAAAACAAACAACCCAACCCTAATTAATCATCTTATTCATTTGGAACATTTCTCTGTGTATATACCCAGCAGAGTTAAGACCTTATTGCTGTCTACAACTACCTGAAGGGAGGTTGTAACCAGGTGGGGGTTGGTCTCTTCTCCCAGGCAACAAGCACCAGAACAAGAGGACACAGTCTCAAGCTGTGCCTGGGGAAGTTTAGGCTGGAGGGGAGGAGAAAGTTCTTCCCAGAAGGAGGAATTGGCCATTGGAATGTGCTGCCCAGGGAGGTGGTGGAGTCACCATCCATGATGGAGGTGTTCAAAAAGGGTTTGGATGTGGCACTTGAAACCATGGTTTAGTTAGTCATGAGGTGTTGGGTGACAGGTTGGACTTGATGATCTCTGAGGTGTTTTCCGACCCTATTGATTCTATGATTCTAAATCTAAAAGAGTGCCTTCATTTTTTATTCCCTGATTATGTTTTTTGTGTTAGAGTACAGAAGTTAGGAATTATGTGATGCTCAGAAAAACAGCAAATAATGGTTGCCTTAAACCATTTAGGACAAAAAATGGGCATAAGGGGAGTCTGGGACACATTATTTAAAGCAATAAAATCAGCCATTTCTTTCATCAAGAAGTTCCAAACTCTGTCTTCCAAACATGAATGTCATCTTAATGGTTGGGACAGTTGAAAACAATTTATTTTCCAGCTCCCCTGCGGTAGTTTTAGGCTATGCCTTTAAAATTAATCACAGATTTTGAGCAGAAAAGTAGAAAAATATAAAGAAATCACTATTGGGTATAAAAAGGAAAACTAAATATTATTCTAAACAGTTTCACTGGATAAAATATAAGTAGTATAAGATCTAGTATAAGATTGGCTCTACCAAACCAATTATTTCTCTTTTCTGGTCTCTTCTCTGCTTGCTTCGCTCTGGAGAGGTTAATCTGCTTCTGGCTGGCCTTGGCTACTTTTTTTAGTTGAGTCATAGAATCAATAAGGATAGAAAAGACCTCAAAGATCATCAAGTCCAACCTGTCACCCAGCACCTCATGACTAACTAAACCATGGCTTCAAGTGCCACGTCCAAACCCTTTTTGAACACCTTTGACACCGTCCCCCACAGCAAACTGCTGGCTAAGCTGTCAGCCCGTGGATTGGACCATTACACTCTGTGCTGGGTTAGGAACTGGCTGGAGGGCCGGGCCCAGAGAGTGGTGGTGAATGGTGCCACATCCAGCTGGCAGCCAGGCACCAGTGGTGTCCCCCAGGGATCAGTGCTGGGCCCTGTCCTCTTCAACATATTCATTGATGATCTGGATGAGGGGGTCGAGTCAGTCATCAACAGGTTTGCAGATGACACCAAGTTAGGGGCAGATGTTAGTCAGTTAGAGGGTAGAAAGGCTCTGCAGAGGGACCTCGACTGACTGGACAGATGGGCAGAGTCCAATGGGATGGCTTTCAACAAGTCCAAGTGCCGAGTGCTGCACTTTGGCTACGGCAATCCCATGCAGAGCTATAGGCTGGGGTCGGAGTGGCTGAGAGCTGCCAAACAGAGAGGGACCTGGGTGTGCTGATCAACAGCCACCTGAATATGAGCCAACAGTGTGGCCAGGTGGCCAGAAGGGCCAATGGCATCCTGGCCTGCATTAGGAAAAGTGTGGCCAGCAGGAGCAGGGAGGTCATAGTGCCCCTGTACTCTGCTTTGGTTAGGCCGCACCTTGAGTACTGTGTCCAGTTCTGGGCCCCTCAGTTTAAGAAGGACATTAAGAGACTTGAACATGTCCAGAGAAGGGCAACAAGGCTGGGGAGAGGCCTTGAACACAGGCCCTATGAGGAGAGGCTGAGGGAGCTGGGGTTGTTTAGCCTGGAGAAGAGGAGGCTCAGGGGAGACCTCATTGCCCTCTACAACTACCTGAAAGGTGGTTGTAGCCAGGAAGGGGTTGGCCTCTTCTCCCAGGCAACCAGCACCAGAACAAGGAGACACAATCTCAAGCTGCACCAGGGGAGGTTTAGACTCGAGGTGAGGAGGAAGTTCTTCACTGAGCAAGTCGTTCATCATTGGAACGGGTTGCCCAGGGAGGTGGTTGAGTCATCAACCCTGGAGGCGTTCAAGGGGAGATTGGATGTGGCACTTGGTGTCATGGTCTAGTCATGGGGTCTGTGTTGATAGGTTGGACTCGATGATCCTCGAGGTCCTTTCCAACCTAAGTGATACTGTAATACCTCCAGGGACAGTCTAACGACTGCTTTCTCTCTGCTCCTTTCTCTTTGGGGACAGGGAGTGGAGGGGCAGTGGAATGCCTTCCCTGGTCCCTTTGGCCATGGGGTTCTTTGTGTTGTTTGCTAATTGTAGATATCTGTATAATATTGTAACTACTGTCTGTTTTGTACATATTCATTGCATTCCATTGGTTTATGTAATTTATTCATGCAGTGTAGTTCTTTCCTTGATCCACTGCTTGTTTCGGATATTTTGGCAGATTTACTGATGAAGTAATGCAATGTAAGGCACTTCTAGGGAAAATTCTTGTATTTTATCTGCTTGAGATGAGGAAGATAATTGTATTAGTCCAAATTCTTGATTAATTGACTCCAAATAATTAGCTTTCGTGTCGAATCAGATTACTCTGAGTTTATGAAATATTTGATGTATGAGCCATACAGCTGTTAGGTTCCCTGGAATGAATGAATGGCTTTGGCTACTATTCCATGCACCAATCATCAAGTTGTTGAGCAGTTTCATTTGCCATTTGCTTCTGTTTCTTGACATTTGAGACTGGAAGATAATGGACTAAAAGCTGCTCTACATGTTTATGTAACTACATGAGTCAAATTTCCCCAAGTGTATACTCCCCCTTTCTCCTCTACCAAAGAAAAACCCATGTTTGTTCTCTTCTTCAGATGTTGGTGACAATGTACATAGAAACAGCAAGGAACTCTTAAATGTAGCCCACTGGTTATCTTTCCCTTAACATTAGGCTGTATGTTAGGAAGGCATTCTTCACAGAAAGCGTGATTGGCCGTTGGAATGTGCTGCCCAGGGAGGTGGTGGAGTCACCATCCCTGGAGGTGTTTAGGACCTCTAAGATCATCGACCCCAACCTATCACCCAACACCATCTAATCAACTAAACCATGGCACCAAGCACCCCACCCAGTCTCTTCCTAAACACCTCCAGTGATGGTGACTCCACCACCTCCCTGGGCAGCACATTCCAGTGGCCAATCTCTCTATGAAGAACTTCTTCCTAACATTCAGCCTAAACCTCCCCTGGTACAGCCTGAGACTGTGTCCTCTTGTTCTGGTGCTGGTTGCCTGGGAAAGAGACCAAGCCCCACCTGGCTACAGCCTCCCTTCATGTAGTTGCAGATAGCAATGAGGTCTCCCCTGAGCCTCCTCTTCTCCAGGCTAAGCAACCCCAGCTCCCTCAGCCTCTCCTCTTAGGGCTGTGCTCCAAACCCCTCCTCAGCTTTGTTGCCTTCTCTGGACACATTCCAGCAATTCAACATCTTTCCTAAACTGAGGGGCCCAGCACTGGACTCAGGACTCAAGGTGTGGCCTAACCAATGCTGAGTGCAGGGGCAGAATTAGGATTAAACTAAACCACTGAAAACTATTAGAGGACTTATTTAATTAGATGAATATAGTCAGAGCAGACTTCAGCAAGTATAACATTAAGTATACAACAGTTTACTCCAAATTTCTCCTTCTTATCCTACAAAGGGGAGGGAGAGGATGTTTTGGGATCTATAACACTGAACTCAGTGTTAATTTTATGCTGGCACAGAGGAAGAGGGGCCTTAAGCTCTCACTCACTGTTAATTGGAAACTTGACTTCTACAGGCAAAATTTGACAGTATTTGAACAAGATGACTGAGAGTATTATTGCAGTGCTTGAAGGCCAAAAGGAAAAATAGGTATTTCTGGATCTGATGTCTTTTCTTTTGTGTGTTGGTCTGTATTCTTTCCTGAAAGTAGATGTAATTTTGTGTCTTGCAAGATTTTGTGTCTTCTGTTGTTAAGGGTTTACCTCATCAAAATGACAGCAAGAGGCTGTTGAATGAATACTGATGACTGGCTCTGCAGTCTCAGTGGTACCTGTGTCTGTGTACTTGTGTGTTACTAAACTTAGAGTATCTGTCTCATTGGCTATTCAAGGAACTGAATTTCTGTGATGGCTTGCATGCTCATAAACAAGCCTCCTGGTTAACATTACATAACTGTAATCTCTGTACTGTTTACAGACATTAAAATTAGTCAAAGGTCAAGCATGAAAGTAGTTAATAGGATCAGTGTGGTTGCACAGCCATACTGTACCACAAACCAGATTCTGGTTACATAGTGTGTTTTGGAATGCATGTACAGACTCCCATGAGAGTGAAGCAGGAATCATATATTGGTACAGAGCAAGCAGTTTATAGAGGAAAAATAGAGCAGGCTAAGCAGTTATCTGACAGTTTTGCATCCCTGTTGTCAACTGAGTTTTCTCCTTTGATATGCAGCTGTCCATTGTTATCTTCATCCCATATCAGGTTGAGCAGTTCTTGCATGGAGGCAAGAGTCCTTCTGTCTCACACTTCAGGTCGCTTACTGCAGTCAGCTTCTCTTATCATAGAATCATAGGATCAATAAGGTTGGAAAAGACCTCAGAGATCATCAAGTCCAACCTGTCACCCAACACCTCATGACTAACTAAAGCGTGGCTTCAAGTGCCACGTCCAATGATCTCAATGCCACGACTCAAAGATCTCAAAGGTCTCTTCCAACCTGGTCTATTCCATTCCATTCCATTCCACTCCATTCCATTCCATTCTTTGTACTATCATTATTTGCACTATTGTACTCATTGTTTGTACTAGCAAACAGAAAGGACTGCACTATTACATAAAGGCAAGGCTGCACAGATTGTGTACTCTGCAGGAGCTGCTTCTCCAGGCTCCCCAGTTAGAGAAAGCTGGCTGCATTTAGCCTGCAACCAAGGAGTACATGCAGCAGAAGAGCAGTCTGAAGGCCACCCTGCACATTCAGACTAGCACAGCACAGGCTTGTGCCTGCACAGCTTAAGTGCTGGGTGTAAAACTAATTCCCCCACAGACAGGATTGTGACATGATTATAGAACTATTCGAGCTTAAGTCCATTACTCCTCCTATTAGGGAAAATTGCTCTATGCTAATTTTGTCCTTCCAAATCCAGCTGCAGGACTTTATTTATGTTTATGGCCTTTTTTATTGCCATTTATTATGACATTCTGGTATGCACACTGCCATACAGTTCAAATAGTTTCTCTCTCCTCTGAGGTTAAACAGTTAATCCATATCCATCCACAGCCTGGCTGGGTTTTTGGTCGATCGGTTGGGGTTTTTTGCTATGGTTGTTATGGTTTTGTTGGGGTGTTTTTTCCTGTTCTTTTTTTCCCCTCCACTACAAAAATCAAGATTTTGTGTTTTTCTTGACAAATTTATGTCTTGTTCACTTTTCTTTGGCCTTTCTTCTCATATCAGTTCTCTCTGGATTGATGATTAGACATGGAAGCATGTTCTAGATAGGGTCCCATCTGTGCAATGGACTTTGACATTACCATTTTCTTTTGTAGTCTCTGCAGGAATATGTTCACTGATGCATACTGTAATAACATCTTCCTTTTATGTGGCTTCATCTTATCAGTAATTGTGGTCTTGCTGTGATTGACTGATACACCCATTACACTTCTTCACTGATGGATATCTAGCTGGCAGGGAATATGCTGCTTTTCAGTGCAAGCTTTTCCCAGTGGGAGCAAAGCAAGACAAGTGAGATTGAAATTATCTTTTTCTATCACTTCTCTATCATGAGTTCCAACCCTGAAGTGGAAACTTACATTCTTTGAAGTTTGGGGGCTTTACCTTTGCATTTTACATTTCATTCAATTTCTTCTACTCTGCTCTTGCAGATTGTCCTTCCCCTGTCACATTGTGTCCCTGAGAGGTTTCATTAGTTTAATACCAAATTAATGTATGAAATTACACGATCAGCTGTAAAACTAATACTTGGGAATCCATCAAATACCCAGTAAAATATTTCCTTTTTTATTAAAATCACAGAATCAAGAGACCTCAAAGATCATCGAGTCCAACCTGTCACCACAGACCTCATGACTAAACCATGGCACCAAGTGTCATATCCAATCTCCTCTTGAACACCTCCAGGGATGGCAACTCCACCACCTCCCTGGGCAGTACATTCCAATGACAAATGACTCTCTCAGTGAAGAACTTTCTCCTCACCGCCAACCTAAACTTCCCCTGGCACAGCTTGAGACTGTGTCCTCTTGTTCTGGTGCTGGTTGCCTGGGAGAAGAGACCAGCCCCTTCCTGGCTACAACCTCCCTTCAAGTAGTTGTAGAGAGCAATGAGGTCTCCCCTGAGCCTCCTCTTCTACAGGCTTAGCAACCCCAGCTCCCTCAGCCTCTCCTCACAGGGCTGTGCTCAAGGCCTCTCCCCAGCCTCGTTGCCCTTCTCTGGACACCTTCAAGAGTCTCAATGTCCTTCCTAAACTGAGGGGCCCAGAACTGGACACAGGACTCAAGGTGTGGCCTTACCAGTGCAGAGTACAGGGGCACAATGACTTCCCTGCTCCTGCTGGCTACACTATTCCTAATGCAGGCCAGGATGCCATTGGCCTTCTTGGTCACCTGGGCACACTGCTGGCTCATATTTAGGCGGCTGTCATTCGGCACCCCCAGGTCCCTCTCTGTCTGGGAGCTCTCCAGCCACTCTGACCCCAGCCTGTAGCATTGCATGGGGTTGTTGTGGCCAAAGTGCAAAATAGACATCAAAAGGATAATGGCTTTTAGAAATGCCGTATTTAATTTTGACACGTGCTAGACTTACTACAATTGGAATATTCTGCAGTAGCCTACATTTGGTAAATCTACCTTTCCTTTTTATCCTATAAATTTTCAAATGATTGATGTCTCTTTTTAAATATAGTTGAGAAAGTAGTAGTAGCAACAGATGGCAACATAGCTTCACTGTATTTCTCTTTGGTTTAACTTTTTTATGCTTACCTTCTTGAATGGGATCTGTAATGCAGTCTGAGTTGGTGCCACTGCAGAAAATCATAGAATCAGTAAGGTTGGAAAAGACCTCAGATATCATCAAGTCCAGCCCAATCACCCAATACCTCATGACTAACTAAACCATGGCACCAAGTGCCATATCCTCTCCCCTCTTGAACACCTCCCTGGGCAGCACATTCCAATGGCAAATTACTCTTTTTGTGAAGAACTTTCTCCTTGCCTCCAGCCTAAACCTCCCCTGGCACAGCTTGAAACTGTGTCCTCTTGTTCTGGTGCTGGTTGTCTGGAAGAAGAGACCAACCCCCACCTGGCTACAACCACCCTTCAGGTAGTTGTAGACAGCAATAAGGTCTCCCCGAACCTTCTCTTCTCCAGGCTAAGCCACCCCAGCTCCCTCAGCCTCTCCTCGTAGGGCTTGTGCTCAAGACTTCTCCCCAGCCTCATTGCCCTTCTCTGGACACATGTCTTGGTATCCTTCTTCAATTGAGGGGCCTAAAATTAGAGACAGTACTCAAGTTAGAGACAGTGCTGGGTACGGTGGCAGAATGACGTCCCTGCTCCTGCTGGCCACACTATTCCTGATGCAGGCCAGGATGCCACTGGCCTCCTTGGCCACCTGGGCACACTGCTGGCTCATGATTTGCCCTTAGTGAAGCCATGGTGGCTATCACCGATGTCCTCATTATTTTTCATGTGCCTGAGTAGAGCTGCCAGAAAGGTCTGTCATTTAATCTTTGATAGCTGCTCAGAGAACTCTCAAACCAGCAGACAGGCTTACCATTCTATATGTATATCTTCATTTTATAAACATGTGTACAGGGGTCAGAGTGGCTGGAGAGCAGCCAGGCAGAGAGGGACCTGGGCGTGCTGGTCGATGGTAGGCTGAACATGAGCCTGCAGTGTGCCCAGGCAGCCAAGAGGGCCAATGGCATCCTGGCCTGCATTAAGAACAGTGTGGCCAGCAGGAGCAGGGAGGTCATTGTGCCCCTGTACACTGCACTGGTTAGGCCACACCTTGAGTCCTGTGTCCAGGTCTGGGCCCCTCAGTTTAGGAAGGAGGTTGACTTGCTGGAACGAGTCCAGAGAAGGACAAAGAAGTTGGTGAGGGGTTTGGAGCACAGCCCTGTGAGGAGAGGCTGAGGGAGCTGGGGTTGCTTAGCCTGGAGAGGAGGAGACTCAGGGGTGACCTCATTGCTCTCTACAACTACCTGAAGGGAGGTTGTAAACAGGCAGAGGTTGGTCTCTTCTTCCAGGCAGCCAGCACCAGAACAAGAGGACACAGTCTCAGGCTGCACCAGGGGAGGTTCAGGCTGGAGGTCAGGAGGAAGTTTTACACAGAGAGAGTGATTGCCCATTGGAATGGGCTGCCCAGGGAGGTGGTGGAGTCGCCATCACTGGAGGTGTTCAGGAGGAGACTTGATGGGGTGCTTGGTGCCATGGTTTAGTTGATTAGATGGTGTTGGATGATAGGTTGGATGCGATGATCTTGAAGGTCTCTTCCAACCTGGTCTGGTCTGGTCTGGTCTGGTCTATTCTATTCTATTCTATTCTATTCTATTCTATCCTATCCTATCCTATCCTATCCTATCCTATCCTATCCTATTCTATCCTATTCTATTCTATTCTATGAAAACACATGACAGTATGATGGAGAATTTGGTAAATGTTCTTTCTCTTTCATGGTTGTCAATAAATTACAAGTCAATTCATGTTTTCCTCACATTGGTGCTTTAAGAGGAGGTTAACAGAAAATGATTGATACACTAGATGTGAATTACTTGTAGAGATAAATGCTGTATTTGATAGCACAAGGACCAAAAGAAAAGCCCTGGAAGATGACTTACAAGTGATCACTTTTACTTTCCTCGTATTGCTACAGCTGCACCAGATAAGCTTGACCTCCCCCAGTCCACCCCTGAAATATTCCCTTGAGTTACTGCTTTATTGAAAGTGTTTTGCAGAAAATATTTTGCCAAATACATAAAAGAGTCTGGGGATTTGATCTGAGGCTGTGGCAAGCATCTGAAGTGAAGGTTTCAAAACAAGAGTGTTCTCAACTCTGAAACACCAAAATCACTGTTTCTAGCTACTAGTAGGCTAAATATTGTTCCTATAAATACAGCAGAGCTAAAATGCTTAAAAAGTGAAATCAAGTTTTAACAGCTAATGAAGTAACCATATACATTTGCTGTATGTATATGCATGCAACAAGGCTGGGGAGAGGCCTCGAGCACAAGCTCCATGAGGAGAGGCTGAAGGAGCTGTGATTGTTTAGCCTGGAGAAGAGGAGGCTTTCAGGGGAGACCCCATTGCTGTCTACAACTACCTGAAAGGTGGTTGTAGCCAGGTAGGTGTTGGTCTCTTCTCCCAGGCAACCAGCACCAGAACAAGAGGACACAGTCTCAAGCTGCACCAGGGGAAGTTTAGGCTCAAGGCGAGAAGAAAGTTCTTCACAGAGAGTTGTTAGCCATTGGAATGTGCTGCCCAGGGGGGTGGTGGAGTCACCATCCCTGGAGGTGTTCAAGAGGGGCTTGGATGTGGCACTTGGTGCCATGGTTTAGTTAGTCCTGAGGTGTTGGGTGATAGTTTGGACTTGATGATCTTCGAGGTCTTTTCCAACCTTGTTGATTCTATGAGTGTGCCTGTGGGTGTGTGTGCATACACACAAATGTGTATGAAATCATCATGATAGACCTGTTGAAGTGGATCCAGAGGAGTAACCTGGAATAAATCACACAGGAACACATCCAGGTGGGTTTGGAATGACTCTATAGGTGAATACTCCACAACCTCTCTGGGCAGCACCTTCTGGTTACTCTTCAAAGGAAATTTACAATGAACCTCCTGTGTTCCAGCTTGTGTCTGTTGTGCCTTGCCCTGTCACAGGACACTGCTGAGCAGAATCTGGCCTGCTACATTAGATTTCCAGTCATATATTAAAGCAATGAAGAATGCATATCCATTCTGTTGCAGTAAGTCGTTTGCTTCTTGGAAACCACCCCACCCCTTTCCAGCCCAGCCACATATCAGCTCCGAGCTGAACCCAATGCAGTGATTTCAGATATTTTTCATTGTGTCAGAATAAACTCTGGGCATTATTCCAGTAAATCAGAAATAGAGCTAGTAATGTCAGTGTTGAGATTATCTCATTAAACAGTACATGAGCAGGAAGAGAGGAGAGACTGCAGATTGCAGAAAAACAAGGGCCGTTAATCACAGAGTCACTGTCTGCTGAAGCATAACAAATGAGAACAGCTGGTCTCCAATAAGTCTACATGATTTTAATTGATGGAAGCTGTTAAGAAAAGAAGTGTGTATACATAGGAAAAAATATACACATGTAAAAATGCAATTTTTTTGGGTTTTTTTTACTTTGAAGTCAATTTCACTATTTCATTCTGGTCCTGATTGGAATGGAGTCATTTGAATGAACTTGATCAACACTGATATAAAATAGGCTTTAACTCACCATAGTAAGAACCATAGAATCACAGAATCAACAAGGTTGGAAAAGACCTCAGAGATCATCAAGTCCAACCTATCACCCAACACCTCAGGACTAACTAAAAGATGGATTCAAGTGCCACGTCCAGTCCTCTTTTGAACACCTCCAGGGATGGTGACTCCACCACCTCCCTGGGCAGCACATTCCAATGGCAAATTCCTCTTTCTGGGAAGAACTTTCTCCTCACCTCCAGCCTAAACTTCCCTTGGCACAGCTTGAGACTGTGTCCTCTTGTTAGAATAATAGAATAATAAACCAGGTTGGAAGATACCCTCAAGATCATCGTGTCCAACCCATCAACCAATCCAACCCACCTAAACAACTAACCCATGGCACCAAGCACCCCATCAAGTCTCCTCCTGAACACCTCCAATGATGGTGACTCCACCACCTCCCCAGGCAGCACATTCCAATGGCCAATCACTTTCTCTGTGTATAGAATTTCTTCCTAACATCCAACCTAAACCTCCCCTGGCGTAGCCTGAGACTGTGTCCTCTTGTTCTGGTGCTGGTTGCCTGGGAGAAGAGATCAACATCTACCTGTCTACAACTTCCCTTCAGGTAGTTGTTGAGAGCAATAAGGTCACCCCGAGCCTCCTCTTCTCCAGGCTAAGCAACCCCAGCTCCCTCAACCTCTCCTCACAGGGCTTGTGTTCCAAACCCCTCAGGTGCTGGTGGCCTGGGAGAAGAGACCAACGCCCTCCTGGCTACAACCTCCCTTCAGGTAGTCAGAATGTATATGTTAAAACCAGATTTGTGTGTGTTAAGGCAAGCAGGGGATGAAATACTTGCAGATCTTCAGTTTACTTTTGTAGCAGATATGTAAAGTCAAGCTGTTCAGCAAAAGACAAGTTTCTACCTTTCATCTTTCAGCTAAGTCCCAATTTATTCCTTTGAATCTATGAGATTGGAAAGCAAAACCTACATTTTTCCTTTAGACCTCAAATTTTGTGTGAAAGGATGAGAGGACCTCTACCCTTAGGTGTTGTTTGTTGCTTTTAAAGGCAGCTGCTACAAAAATCAATGAAATAAATCAAAAACATTCTCTTTGGAGGTCGTTTCTTCCAGCCTTTGCTTTTGGGCTTCCTTTTAATGCTACAGAAGTCAGTGGCTCTTCTCATGGTCTGTATTACCCAGCACTGCCACTGTGCTTGATGTTGCAACTTCATTGTTTCCTGACCTTCAAAGAAATTAATGGAGAGCAAGTACTAAGAATAAGATATTGTGATTTCACAAGATGGAATGGAATGGAATGGAATGGAATGGAATGGAATGGAATGGAATGGAATGGAATGGAATGGAATGGAATGGAATGGAATGGAATAGAATAGAATAGAATAGAATAGAATAGAATAGAATAGAATAGAATAGAATAGAATAGAATAGAATAGAATAGAATAGACCAGACCAGGTTGGAAGAGACTTTTGAGATCATCATGTCCAACCTATTATCCAGTACCATCTAATCAACTAACCCATGGCACCAAGCACCCTATCAAGTCTCCTCCTAAACACCTCCAATGAAGCTGACTCCATCGCCTCCCTGGGCAGCACATTCCAAGGGGCAATCACTCTCTCTGTGTAGAATTTCTTCCTAACTTCCACCCTAAACCTCCCTTGGCACAGCTTGAGACTGTGTCCTCTTGTTCTGGTGCTGGTTGCCTGGGAGAAGAGACCAACCTCTGCCTGTCTACAACCTCCCTTCAGGTAATTGTAGAGAGACAAGTTGTAGTAGACAAGAGAAAAATGTGTGTTGCCTTTCCCCTAAAGATGAAAGCAAGAGACTATTTGCCAATCCTCTTCCAGTAATTTGCTCACTTCACTGATTTTTGTGGAACTTGTATTCTAATTTTTGTTACCTAATGACCTTGACAACATCAGAAGCAAATTGGAAGCCAGTGAAAAGTATACTGGTTTCTTTCAGCATCTTTTTCTGTTTAAGGAAGCTAATTTCCTTGTCTTTTTCCCTTGGATTCAAGTCTGCACATTGCAGTGCTGAGACCTGGGATGTTGATCAACAGCCAGCTGAACATGAGCCATCATGTGCCCAGGTGGCCAAGAAGACCAACAGCATTCTGGCCTGTATTAGAAATAATGTGACCAGCAGGAGCAGGAAAGGGATTGTCCCTGTGTACTCTCACTCCTGAGACCACACCTTGAGTACTGGGTTCAGTTTTAGGGCACTCCATACAAGAAAGGCATTGAGGTGTTGGAGCATGCCAGAGAAGGGCAGTGAAGCTGGCGAAGGCTCTGGAGAACAAGTCTTGGGAGGGACAGTTGAGGGAATTTGGGTTGTTTATTCTGGAGAAAAAGAGGTTGAGAGGAGACCTTCTGGCTCTTTACTACTCCTTGAAAAGAGGTTGGGGTGAGGTGGCTATCAAGTGATAGAATGAGAGGAAATGGCCTCAAGTTGCACCAGGGGAGGACCTTTCAGTGGAAATGGCCTCAGGTTGCACCAGGGGTGGACCCTTCACTGCAAGGGTTCTCAAAGAGTAGTTCTTCCAGGCTTGCCCTGGAAGGTGATTGAATCCCCATTCCAGGAGGTGTTTCAAGGAGGCAAACGTGGTGCTGAGTGACATGGTTTAGCATCAGTCTGGTAGAGTTAGATAATGGTTGGATTGGAGGATGTTGAAGGTATTAACAGCTGAAATGAATCTATTATTGTTATGTAATACCAAATATCTAGCCAGGGAGAGTTTGCCACTGTCATTACCACCGATCCTGATTCCACCTGTAAGACATCCCAATCACTTTTCAATCAAAACCTTAAAAGAAAGGTGACAAAATAGGGTGTTAGTTTGATGTGTATTGGCCCAAGAGGAATGAAAGTAATTTCCTGACATCCTCAAGATTCAATTATGAGCAGAACAGACCACAAAGGTCATCAACCATTCAAACACTAGGATGTCAGGAGTCACTTATAAGTTGTTCTGGAGCTCCAGCACTGCTGGCTACCATGATGCAGTGCTGCTTCCATGGCAGATAGCCATTGAGTTACTGAGGGTGTGAATTTACATGCCTGTATCTTGCATTATAGGAAGTTATAGTGCAACTGTAACTGCTTTTCATGTAAAATAGAATAGAATAGAATAGAATAGAATAGAATAGAATAGAATAGAATAGAATAGAATAGAATAGAATAGAATAGAATAGAATAGAATAGAATAGAATAAACCAGGTTGGAAGAGACCTTCAAGATCATCGCGTCCAACCTATCACCCAACACCACCCAATCAACTAACCCATATAACCAAGCACCCTGTCAAGTCTCCTCCTGAACACCTCCAGTGACGGCGACTCCACCACCTCCCCAGGCAGCCCATTCCAATGGGCAATCACTCTCTCTGTGTAAAACTTCCTCCTGACCTCCAGCCTGAACTTCCCCTGGCGCAGCCTGAGACTGTGTCCTCTTGTTCTGGTGCTGGCTGCCTGGGAGAAGAGACCAACCTCTGCCTGTTTACAACCTCGCTTCAGGTAGTTGTAGAGAGCAATAAGGTCACCCCTGAGTCTCCTCCTCTCCAGGCTGTATTGTGGCAGGCTGCTCTAGTTTAAAATCATTGTCCCTTCTCCTAGTGCCACATTCCTTTCTAAACAGTCTCTCCCCAGCTTTTTGGTAGGCCCCCTTCAGGTACAGGAAGGCTGCTATAAGGTCTCCCTGGAGCCTACTCTTCTCCAGGCTGAACAACCTCAAGTCCCATTCTTCACAGGAGAAGTGCTCCAGCCTGCAGATCATCTTTATGGCCCTTCTTTGGACCCGCTCCAGCCGGTCCATGTTTCTCTTCTGTTGAGGGCCCCAGAGCTGGACACAGTAATCCAGGTGAGGTCTCACCAGAGCAGAGAGGCAGAATCACCTCTCTTGACCTGCTGGCCATGCTTCTTTTGATGCAGCCCAGGATGTGGTTTGCCTTCTGGGTTGCAAATGTGCATTGCTGGCTCATGCCTAGATTCTCATCCACCATCCCCAAGTCTTTTTCTGCAGGGCTAATCTCTATCACATCATCCTACTTTAAAGGATTAGTAATCATTCCCAATTTCTAACAATCAGGATGCTTCAGGATGCACCAATATATCCACAGGAAAAAAGCAACTCAGCCAGGGACAAAACCAAAATACAATGACAAAGAAATTTTCAACTTCATTGAGTACTTCCTTGAGTCCTGTGTTCAGTTCTGGGCCCCTCAGTTTAAGAAGGACATTGAGGCTCTCAAACATGTCCAGAGAAGGGCAACGAGGCTGGGGAGAGGTCTGCAGCACAACCCTGTGAGGAGAGGCTGAGGGAGCTGGGGTTGCTTAGCCTGGAGAAGAGGAGGCTCAGGGGAGACCTTGTTCTCTACAATTACCTGAAGGGAGGTTGTAGCCAGGTGGGGGTTGGTCTCTTCTCCCAGGCAACCATCACCAGAACAAGAGGACACAGTCTCAAGTTGTGCCAGGGGAGGCTTAGGCTGCAGGTGAGGAGAAAGTTCTTCCCAGAAAGAGTAATTGGTCATTGGAATGTGCTGCCCAGGGAGGTGGTGGAGTCACCATCCCCGGAAGTGTTCAAGAGGGGATTGGATGTGGCACTGGAAGCCATGGTCTAGTCATGAGGTGTTGGGTGACAGGTTGGACTTGATGATCTCTGAGGTCATTTCCAACCTTGTTGATTCAATGATTCTATGATTTTTTTGTGTGATTTTTTTTCCTCCTTTTTGTATTTCCCTTTCTTATTCATGTAGCTTGTTTATGTATAATACTACACAGAAGAGACACCATGAAAAATGCATCCGTGTTAGACATGTTGAAGGCAGCAGTAGACCACCACCTAGGTGACCTGTCTGAATAATATATAGGAGAATACCTGCATTAGGGCTTTTAGCTTTATTGAAACAACTATGTAAAGTATCTCTCAGTCCTGTTTAAACCTATCTACCTAAAATAAAACTATGCAGTCAATGTATTTTCTTAATATTTTCTTTAAGTAGAATTTATAGCAGTGAGGGAGGTGGGAGGGAATGTCTGTTAGTTATATACAACATATTCACAGATAGCTAGAATATTTTGTTTAGGATGTATTTAAGAGGATACATTCTCAAGCTGCACCAGGGCAGGTTTAGGCTGGATGTTAGGAAGAAGTTCTTCATGCAAAGAGAGATTGGCCATTAGATTGTGCTGCCCAGGGAGGTGGTGGAGTCACCATCACTGGAGGTGTTTAGGAAGAGACTGGATGGGGTGCTTGGTGCCATGGCTGAGTTGATGAGATGGTGTTGGGTGATAGGTTGGACTTGATGACCTCAAAGGTCCTTTCCAATCCGGTTAATTCTATTCTATTCTATTCTATTCTATTCTATTCTATTCTATTCTATTCTATTCTACTCTACTCTACTCTACTCTACTCTACTCTACTCTACTCTACTCTACTCCCTTCCACTCCACTCCACTCCACTCCACTCCACTCCACTCCACTCCACTCCACTCCACTCCACTCCACTCCACTCCACTCCACTCCACCTATCCTATCCTATCCTATCCTATCCTATCCTATCCTATCCTATCCTATCCTATCCTATCCTATCCTATCCTATCCTATCCTATCCCTATCCTATACTGAAATTATAATTTAGGGATAGAATCTTGTTTTGTTGTACTGCAGCATTTCTGGGGTATCTTCCATCACTGAAATTACTTAAATCAAGAGAGAGATCTTGTTGTAAATTATTCTGACCCAAGTGGTAATTAATTTGATGAATCCAATGGCCTGTGTTAAGCAAAGGGGAGGGGTCCCAAATGTTTTCTTCTTCAATTACAATCAACAAGTTAAATTATCACTGTTGCACAAATAATGACCTTAATGAATGTGTGTAGATAAAGTGATATAAGCTGAAGACAAATGAAACTGTTGCATGAACTTGCTTGGGTAAAGTGAATAATCTGAAATCCTGATCTTGAAAAGGATATTGGCAAGCAGATGAACAGCACTAGGAAGTAACTGATACCACTGCTTTGACTCAATACTTCATTCATGTTTCTTTGTCAGGAATGTGTATTGAACTGCCCTATGTAAAGCAATGCATTTTATTCTCTCTCTCTTTAAAACATTGATCTCTACAGAGTACTTTAAAAGGACTAAGCTTAAGTAATGTCTTCAGGTGACCCTCTTGTTTGCAAGTGTTGGTAGTTCAGTCAGGAAATAGACACAGTGGTATGTGGCTGTCAATGGGTCCATGTCCCAGTGGAGGCCAGTGATAAGGGGAGTCCCTCAGGGATCAGTCCTGGGATGAGGCTTGTACAACATCTTTGTGGGTGGCATGGACAGTGGCATTGAGTGCACCCTCAGGAGGTTTGCTGATGACACCAAGCTGTGTGGTGCAGCAGACAGCTGGAGGGAAGGGAGGCCATCCAGAGGGACCTTGACAGGCTGGAGAGGTGGGCACAAGCCAACCTCATGAGCTTCAAGAAGAGCAAGTGCAGGGTCCTGCATCTGGGTCGAGGCAATCCCCGGCACAAATCCAGGCTGGGCAGGGACTGGCTGGAAAGCAGCCCTGAGGAGAGAGACTTGGGGGTCGTGGTGGAGGAGAAGTTCAACATGAGTTCTCAATGTGCACTTGATTCAGACTGGATGTGAGGAGGAAGTTCTTCCCCATGAGAGTGGTGAAGCCCTGGAATGGGTTGTCCAGGGAGGTAGTTGGGGCCCTGTCCCTGGAGGTGTTTAAGAGCAGGCTGGATGAGGCTGTGGCCAGGCTGATCTTGTGTGGGGTGTGCCTGCCCATGGCAGGGGGGCTGGAACTAGATGATCCTTGTGGTCCCTTCCAACCCTGACTGACACTATGATACTATGACTTGCTACACAGTGTTTACTTGCAAATAGTTTGTGGCTTTGATTTGTAACATTGAATTTATTGCTAGATGTGATTCATTGAGCAGTTGTGAACAGAACAGTCACATTCAACTCCTTACTAACTTGATGGAAAACGAAAACTAAACTCTGGTTACTACACATTTCATTAGATATTCTCCACCTACCCAGTTGGGTCACAAAACTGTACTAGTATCATATGCACCACTGTCTTAAAACAACCACTATTTGAGCAGTCTGTGTAACACTCAGTGGGGAAAACCCCAGAGATAGAAATGTTCATGCAGTATTTTGAGGATATAATTGACATAAATAGAATCATTGAATCAATAAGGTTGGGAAACACCTCAGAGATCATGTCCAACCCATCACCCAACACCGCATGATGACTAAACCATGGCTTCAAGTGCCACGTCCAATCCCCTCTTGAACACCTCCGGGGAGGGTGACTCCACCACCTCCCTGGGCAGCACATTCCAATGGCCAATCACTCTTTCTGGGAAGAACTTTCTCCACAACTCCAGCCTAAACTTCCCCTGGCACAGCTCGAGACTGTGTCCTCTTGTTCTGGTGCTGGTTGCCTGGGAGAAGAGACCAACCCCCACCTGGCTACAACCTCCCTTCAGGGAGCTGTAGACAGCAGTAAGGTCTCCCCTGAGCCTCCTCTTCTCCAGGCTAAGCAACCCCAGCTCCCTCAGCCTCTCCTCACAGGGCTGTGCTCCAGACCCCTCCCCAGCTTTGTTGCCCTTCTCTGGACACCTTCCAGCAACTCAACATCTTTCCTAAACTGAGGGGCCCAGCACTGGACACAGGACTCAAGGTGTGGTCTAACCAGTGCAGTGTACAGGAGCAGAATGACTTCCCTGCTCCTGCTGGCCACACTATTTCTGATACAGGTCAGGATGCCATTGGCCTTCTTGGCCACCTGGGCACACTGCTGGCTCACATTCAGCCAGCTTTCAACCAGTACCCACCAGGTCCTTTTCTGTCCTCTTGTATTCCCATATCTCTAAACCAATGCCTTTGTTATGTGGTCACCAGGATCCAGTGCAATGTATGTACAACATGTTTCCATCTTTACTTCACTTTCTTATATAAGTAATTAAAACATAAAATGAGAAGGACTAATTGATTTTAGTTCAAAAGAAATATTGACTGATAATGCTAGCAGAAAATATATGTGAAACAGAAGATATTTTTTTTTTAAGCTAAACTAAATCAGGCTCTTGAGAAAGAAGTGGACCACAAGATTCCACCTCAAACTGTGGTAGTTTTAGGCTATGCCTTTAAAAGTTTAGCTGCAGATTTCAAGCAGAAAAGTAGAAAAATATGAATAAATCACTATTGGGTGTAAAAAGGAAAACAAAGGATTATTCTAAACAAATTAATTGGATAAATGTCTGGGATATGAGAAGCTGTATCATAACAATTATTCACATTTCACTTCCATTCCCATTCCTTTTCTCTTCTGATCTTGGCTGTTATTTCTTTGTGGGGGAGATAATGGTGTTTCTGGGTGGCCTTTAGATAAGCTAACCCACTGCTCTCTCTCTTCTCCTCTCTCTTGGTACAGGGGAATCTAGGAGGTTGGGGTGGTGGGAGGGAGGAGTGGAGCAGCTTCCTGGTCTCTTTTTGACCAGGGGGTTTCCGTGTTGCTTGCTAATTGTAAATACCTGTATAATATTGTAAATCCTGTATATTTTGTACACATTCATTGCATTCCATTGTGGAGTGTAGATCTAGCTTGTAAATACAGCTTCATTTGCTTCTAACTGAGTTAGTCTGGCTAAAGTTAATGCTGGGAGAAACTTCAACCCACCACACAGAGGCAGGTTTGGTTTATTCACTGTCTGCTAGTTATCTACACACATGGAGCTGCTATACACTTTGGGAATGATCTCATGTGGCATGTGGAGAATTTAGTTTGAAAAGAAGTTTTGTGTTATGATATTAGTATTACCAAGACCCTGAAAGGAAAAGCTGTCCAGATGTATTAAGGTGTTATATAGTTCATTTGACTCTTGGTCATGGCAGTTAACAATTTAAAGCATTTCCTGTACTCTTATCTCAGGCCCTGAGGCTGTGCATACACATCAAGTACATTAAAACAAAAATTCAAGTTAAGCATTGGAAATCCTAATAACAGAGCTCATCTTGGATCTCTGCCTTCCTAGGACTTCCTAGTATATAATCACTCCAACTGTTACCATTGCTATGCACAGACCCAGCTCACATCTATCTGGAGAACTACACAGCCATCTGCTGTGAACACATCATGTGCTACAGATGGCAGACTGCATGAATTGCTGCTATTGTGCATGTCTTTTACATGTCTTGCAGAGCTGATGAGCTCCAAATTTATATATAGTCCAGGGAAAAGAGGAAATACTTCCAGAGCTAAATAGCTCATCATCCTTTGCTTGATCTGCTGGAGACTATTTGTTTTCTTCATTGCTTATACCTTTAGACTGCACTGGTTAGGCCACACCTTGAGTCCTGTGTCCAGTTCTGGGTCCCTCAGTTTAGGAAAGATGTTGAGTTGCTGGAAGGTGTCCAGAGAAGGACAACAAAGTTGGTGATGGGTTTGGAGCACAGCCCTATGAGGAGAGGCTGAGGGAGCTGGGGTTGCTTAGCCTGGAGAGGAGGAGGCTCAGAGGAGACCTTATTGCTGTCTACAACTACCTGAAGGGAGGTTGTAGCCAGGTGGGGGCTGGTCTCTTCTCCCAGGCAACCAGCACCAGAACAAGAGGACACAGTCTCAAGCTGTGCCAGGGGAGGTTCAGGCTGGATGTTAGGAAGAAATTCTACACAGAGAGAGTGATTGGCCATTGGAATGGGCTGCCCAGTGAGGTGGTGGAGTCACCATCATTGGAGGTGTTTAGGAGGAGATTGATAGGGTGCTTGGTTGCATGGTTTAGTTGATTAGATGGTGTTGGATGATAGGTTGGACACAGTGATCTTGGGGGTCTCTTCCAACCTGGTCTGCTCTGGTCCTATTCTATTCTATTCTATTCTATTCTATTCTATTCTATTCTATTCTATTCTATTCTATTCTATTCTATTCTATTCTGGCATTTCAGGTCAGCTGCAAATTACTTTGCTTGAATATCTGTCTAAGTCTTCTTGTGTGCATTTCATGACTTAAAGCAATAATCTCAGCTATAACATTCCCTTGTGAACTGACAGAAAAGCAACCCTACTCTTTCTAGGAATACTGGCAAGCCAGAAGCTGCCACACAAAGTCTTCTTTCAGCCCCTGGAGAAGGAGGGACACTAGATGAACCTGATGTTCTTTGTATGTCAGTGAAGACTTTTTGTATTACCAAAAGATTAAGAGAGTTGTAATACCAAAAGTTTAAGAGAGTAGTGAGGGGGGAAAAAAGGACTTGGGTTGAAATAATATGCTTGCTGATAGAGGGAGAAGGAGACATGACACAAAGTCGTGAGGCATTTTCAGCAGCTGTAGTTTTTGTTACTGGGGAGAAGAAACCACACAGAAGTCAAGAAAGGGAAGGTCTTATTTACTGGGTTACTCTGTTGTGAATATTCATTGAGGGGTACACAGGCCACAGATTCATCTCTAAAAATGAGTAGCTATGAAAGAGAACATGGCAGAGCATCAGCTAGTCATTGGCTAGTAAGAGGCAGGATGGCGATGCCAAGGGAATTGCTTGTGGTAATGACCATCTGAAGTAAGAAACCTAAATTAGTGGAGAGTACTGAAAGGACCAGAGGATGCTGGAGGAAATTACCTGAGTTGGGAGGGGAGTAATAATCATTCTAACATCACTTCTGACATGCATAAATTTCTTGTGAAGGTGATCAACTTTCCCAGCAGTGGAACTCACCCATGCTGAGACAGTACACTGCAAAGTTGAGTGTAGGAGAGCAGCTGTAACTTAGAAGTCACCAAGAGCTGAGAGAAGGCTGGGCCAGGACCACAGCTGCCATGCCTTGCAGCTACTGGCCTTGCTTCCTATCAGCTACTCATGTTTCCCTGTTCTCAAGTCATGGGCTGACAGCATGGCCCCACAGCAAACTCCTGGCCAAGCTGTCAGCCCATGGCTTGGACAGCAGCACTCTCTGCTGGGTTAGGAACTGGCTGGAGGGCCAGGTCCAGAGAGTGGTGGTGAATGGTGCCACATCCATCTGGCAGCCAGGCACTAGTGGTGTCCCCTAGGGATCAGTGTTGGGCTCCATCCTGTTCAGTGTCTTTATTGATGGTCAGGATGAGGGAATTGAGTCAGTGAATTTGCAGATAACACCAAGCTGGGAGCAGATGTTGATCTGTTAGAGGGTTGAAGGGCTCCGCAGAGGGACCTTGCCAGGTTGGAGAGATGGGCAGAGTCCAAGATGATGGCATTCAACAAGTCCGAGTGCTGGGTGCTGCACTTTGGCCACAACAACCCCATGCAGCGCTACAGGCTGGGGTCAGAGTGGCTGGAGAGCAGGCAGACAGAAAGGGACCAGGGGGTACTGGTTGACAGCTGGATGAACATGAGCCTGCAGTGTGCCCAGGTGGCCAAGAAGGCCAATGGCATCCTGGCCTGCATCAGAAAGAGTGTGGCCAGCAGGAGCAAGGAAGTCATGGTGCCCAGGGAGGTGGTGGAGTCACCATACCTGGGGGTGTTCAAGAGGGGACTGGATGTAGCACTTGAAGCCATGGTTTAGTAGTCATGAGGTGTTGGGTGATAGGTTGGACTTGATGATCTGAGGTCTTTTCCAACCTTATTGATTCTGTGAGTCTATGATAATGCTCCTTCCTGTTTTGCATTCCTCTTCTCCAGTGACTGTGTGAGATTTCCATCTTTTCTGACAGCCTGGCCAGAGTTGTTTATTGTAGTAGGATTGGGAGGGGGAGTTCAAGTTTGTTTAAGTTTCATTTTTGTAGGAACTTTGTAGAAAGTGAACCCTTCTGCCAGGCAGTACTGGACACAGTGCAGTTCTATGCTGCTCCATATTTAACATTACCTTTATGAGGGAAATGGCATACTATAAATTTAGCTGCAGCTTTGATACCAAGCAATGAGCAACTAAATAATTAAATTGGAAAAACTGTTCATCATTTTGAGCAAAATGCAATATATTCTTCCTGTCCTTTCCACAGCTTTCTCCACTCTCTTCTGGGAACAGTGTTGCATAACAAAAAATAGGGAAAAAAAATAATAGCAAAGCAGAAACAGAAGGAAGTGCTCTAAAAAATAGACTTTAGAATCACAGAATAAGTCAGGGTTGAGGGACCACAAGGATCATCTAGTTCCAACCCCCCTGCCATGGGCAGGGACACCTCACACTAGATCAGGCTGGACAGAGCCTCATCCAGCCTGCTCTTAAACACCTCCAGGGACAGGGCCTCAACCACCTCCCTGGACAACCCATTCCAGGGCTTCACCACTCTCATGCTGAAGAACCTCCTCCTCACCTCCAGCCTGAATCTCCCTACCTCCAGCTTCATTCCATTCCCCCTAGTCCTATCACTACCTGAGATCCTGAGGAGTCCCTCCCCAGCCTTCTTGTAGGCCCCCTTCAGATACTGGGAGGTAATATGGTTACTGTAATAAATGTTATTTTAAGCCACCTGAGAGTTTTCACTAGCATTTCAGAGAATGCAGCAGTCCAAACTATTTTTGACATTGCAGTATCCTACTTATATGCAGTGAAGGGTTTTTTTTGGCCAGAGTTGTTATGCTCAGGAGTGGTGTGACTCTCTGAAAAACATACCTTTCAAGATTGGCTACCCAGAAAATATTTCCTTCTAAAGTGAGGCTGAAATTTTTCTTTATGCTGTTTGTCTCTTTTATTTCTTACATAATATTATAAATGCCTTCTGGACTTTTGCTTAATACATTTTGGGTTGTTTATTTTTGTCCCCTGTTGCTTTAGTTTAAATTACATTTCATATCTCATTTTCTGCTTTGAATACATTGGAAAACTGATACAACATCTCAGGCCATTCTGCCAGCATAGGACACCATTTTTGTATCACTCCCATGTGTTTTACTATTTCTTACAATGAAAATGAGATTCATATTGTGATTTGCTGCTAAGAATGTATAGAAAGCCAAAGAAGTGGGATAGTGTAATTTAAGGAGAATCATAGAATCAATAAGGGTGGAAAAGACCTCAGAGATCATCAAGTCCAGCCTGTCACCCAACACCTCATGACTACTAAACCATGGCTCCAAGTGCCATGTCCAGTCCCCTCTTGAACACCTCCAGGGATGGTGACTCCACCACCTCCCTGGGCAGCACATTCCAATGGCTAACAACTCTCTCTGGGAAGAACTTTCTCCTCACCTCCAGCCTAAACCTCCCCTGGCACAGCTTGAGACTATGTCCTCTTGTTCTGGTGCTGGTTGCCTGGGAGAAGAGACCAAGCCCCACCTGGCTACAACCTACCTTTAGGTAGTTGTAGAGAGCAATGAGGTCTCCCCTGAGCCTCCTCTTCTCCAGGCTAAGCAACCCCAGCTCCCTCAAGTCTCTTCATGGGGCTTGTTCTCAAGACCTCTCCCCAGCTTTGTTGCCCTTTTCTGGACACGTTCTGGCTGACTTTCTATTAAGTGATGAACCTGGGGCAAATAATCCACTCTCCATTTAACTGGGTCCCATGTTAACTTCAATCCAATCGACAATCTGATTCAATTTTGGCAGAAGCACTTCACACTAGCATAAATCACTAACCCCCCTAGCTTCTTAAGAAGAGAAATAGCCTTTCTTTCTCTTGGACTAATTGACTGTTATTTGTGAAGGCATCAAAGGACATCTTGATTTGCTTGTGGGATATATTACTAACAGAGGGATACCTTTCATCCACAGTGAAAACTACAATATGAGACTTTATTGTTTTCTCTTGAAGAAATCATTATGTAATTTCACTGCTTACTTGAAATGGAGGAAGATGTTCATTAAAAATCTGAGTCTTGCCTCAAAGCTTTCAAGCCTCAAAGTCAAGTTAATGTTTTCTGTAAAAGTGAAAATTCAGTAATAGAAAAAGCAGTTTGCATTTCATTTCCATAATGTACAAGCAAAATACTTCAGAGCAGTGAATAGCTTTCTGGGAGTGTGAGAATCATATGGCTTTGTTTGATGAAGCCTAACAATGTATTAGACTTGGGGGTGCTGGTGGAGGAGTAGCTCAACATGAGTTCTCAGTGTGCACTTGCAGCCCAGAAAGCCAATCAGATCCTGGGCTGCATCAGAAGTGTGGCCAGCAGGGCAAGGGAGGTGATTCTCCCCCTCTGCTCAGCTCTGCTGAGACCCCACCTGGAGTACTGCCTCCAGTTCTGGAGCCCCTATCACAAGAGGGATCTGGAGGTGCTGGAAGGTGTCCAGAGAAGGGCCAGGAGGATGATCAGAGGGCTGGAGCACCTCTCCTATGAGGACAGACTGAAGGAGTTGGGGCTGTTCAGTCTGGAGAAGAGAAGGCTCCCAGGTGACCTCATTGTGGCCCTCCAGTATCTGAAGGGGGCTCCAAGAAGGCTGGGGAGGGACTGCTCAGGATCTCAGACAGTGATGGGACTAGGGGGAATGGAATGAAGCTGGAGGTGGGGAGATTGAGGCTGGAGGTGAGGAGGAAGTTCTTCCCCATGAGAGTGGTGAAGCCCTGGAATGGGTTGTCCAGGCAGGTGGTTGAGGCCCCATCCCTGGAGGTGTTTAATCCCAGGCTGGATGAGGCTGTGGCCAGGCTGATCTAGAGTGGGGTGTCCCTGCCCATGGCAGGGAGGTTAGAACTAGATGATCCTTGTAGTCCCTTCCAACCCTGATTGATACTATGATACTATGAAAATGCCTAAAATATGCCTAGGCTCTGATAGGTTTCTTACCTATCTGGATTGCCTTTAAGGGAATAGCATTTTCCTACAAGCTCACATCCTGCAAAGATGATGTTTGATAATGTGTAGTGAATGTTTGGGTAAAAAATGAAGGCTCATGGGAGGGTAGTTGACATTGTGGAAGAAAGAACATGCAGAATCCTTTGTTATTATTATTGAATCATAGATTTATTTTGGTTGGAAAAGATCTTTAATATCATCGAGTCCAACCATTACCTAACTCTAGCAAGGCTGGTGCTAAGCCATACCCCTCAGTGCCATATCCCTGCCTCTTCGCACCTTCCTTCAGGGATGGGGATTCAACCACCTCCTTGGGGAGCCTCTTTCCAGGCTTGTAAACCCTTTCAGTGAAGAAGTTTTTTCTGATATCCAACTTCTCTCTCCCCTGGTACAACCTGGGGCCATTTCCTCTCATCCTGTCTATCAGAACAAAAATTGAATTATCTAAGAGAAAGTTGCTGAGTTTAAGAAAAGCAGAAAATTAGTGATAATTGTCTTCATTCTTTAGCAAGACCTAATTATCTTCTGCATCTTGGTACCATTTATCCAGGCTCAGTAGTTACTGGTTGCTGCTATTTCAGAAAGGAAGAAATCAAGCCTAGTAACTGATGGCCAATAGTTAGTACTTCAGTCTGAATTTTCTTTTCCTGTAGGATCTTGCTCTTGAAACATTATCCTCTCAAAATGTTTAAAGTAACCTGTGCCAGGGGAAGTTTAGGCTCGAGGTGAGGACAAAGCTCTTCACTGAAAGAGTTGTTAGCCATTGGAATGTGCTGCCCAGGGAGGTGGTGGAGTCACCATCCCTGGAGGTGTTCAAGAGGGGATTGAACGTGGCACTTGGTGCCATGGTTTAGTCATGAGGTCTGTGGTGACAGGTTGGACTTGATGATCTTTGAGGTCTCTTCCAACCTTGGTGATTCTGTGATTCTGTGAAATGGAGGACATGCAGTAGCTGGGACATTAGACACCCATTTAGTCTGATGGTTGTTGTGGCAATACATGCTGGAGATCATAACCTAGGAGCAAAATTTAAACAGGGAAAAAAAAGCAGGCCAGAGCAGCCTCATGTTCTCTGAGGTGATTATGAGACTTCATTTGTCATCAGGCTCTTGGACTCAGTGTTGCACTTTGGAGACCAATATTTCTGCACTACACTGTGCTGGCTTGTGAATGGATTTATCAGAGGACTGGAAATTAGTATGATCCTAGGTGGACTTGAAACTGGTTTTGTCTGGTGGCACAGAATTTGGAGTAGCAGCATTCAAATCAACTAAGATTCACTTTGTAGCACATGAGTTGTCAGTCACTAGACAGGACACATTTCCAACACATTCAATGTCACAAACATTTCCCTATAACTTAAGAGTTTCAAACAAGCCAAGTCCTAAATGAACAGCAGTGTGAAATGGTAAAAACAGTGAGGTTTTTGCATGGGCTGGGATCTAACAGGGGATACATATGCTTTGGAGTGATACAGTGAAAGGAAATGCCCTCAGGTGGCATCAAGGAAGGTTTAGGTTGGGCAGTAGAGGAAAGCTCTTGAGTAAATGGATTCTCAAAGACTGGAATAGGCTCTGCAGGGAGGTGGTTGAATCCCCATCCCTGGAGGTGCTTCACAGAGGCAGAGGTGTGGTGCTGAGGGACATGGTTTAGCACCAAACGTGGAAGAGTTAGATAAATAGTTGGACTGAATGATCATAAAGGTCTTTGCCAACCACAATGATTCTATGATTCTAAAGAAAATTCAAGCCAGTACAGAGAGACAAGAAGTAATAAATTTTTATTCTTTTTAAAGGACTAAATATTAATCTACCCACAGTGTAGCATGGGTACATCTGAGGAGAAAGCAAAAGAAATGGGATTGCTTAATTTAAAGAGAATCATAGAATCAATAAGGTTGGAAAAGACCTCAGAGATCATCAAGTCCAACCTATCACCCAGCACCTCAGGACTAACTAAACCATGGCTTCAAGTGCCACATTCAATCCCTTTTTGAACACCTCCAGGAGTGGTGACTCCACCAACTCCCTGGGCAGCACATTCCAATGGCCAATTACTCTTTCAGTGAAGAACTTTCTCCTCACCTCAAGCCTAAACCTCCCCTGGCACAGCTTGAGACTGTGTCCCCTTGTTCTGGTCCTGGTTGCCTGGGAGAAGAGACCAATCCCCACCTGGCTACAACCTCCCTTCAGGTAGATGTAGACAGCAATAAGGTCTCCCCTGAGCCTCCTCTTCTCCAGGCTAAGCGACCCCAGCTCCCTCAGCCTCTCCCCATAGGGCTTGTGCTTGAGTCCTCTCCCCAGCCTCATTGCCCTTCTCTGCACACGTTCAAGTGTCTCAATATCCTTCTTAAACTGAGTGGCCTAGAACTGGACACAGTACTCAAAGTGTGGTCTAACCAGTGCTGAGTACAGGGGCAGAATGACTTCCCTGCTCCTGCTAAGAGAAGGATCAGGAAAGATATGAAAACCAACTTCACATTGGTAGAAGGGCAAATAGGTCTTTACATCTGTTATAAAGAGAACCATAAAGCCAACATCTTTAACTCCAGTGAAGGCAGGTAGCATACACCTTCTGCAGTTCTTTTCTGTCAGATCTTTATTGATCTGATTGTACCTACTATGTAAGTACTATGTTGCTGCCTGAAGGCATTTTCATTTATGCATACTAAGCTTTAATTCCCATTCTTGAAGCAGCTGCCTTGAAAAACTTCATTCTCTTTCCTCTAAAGGCACTGAAATTCTTGCCAAAATTAGCCAAAGGTCAGATTTAGTCCTGTGCAGATGTACAGAACAAATCCTGTGTCGTACTGCAGTCTCATTGAATCAACAAAACAAGATTTCAGTGAAGGGTAAGCCTTATTCTGGATTCATGGTTCTGTAATAATTTCCCCCATGAAGGCTTCAGCTGTGTTCAATTGAGTGTGATACACAAAGCCAAAAAAAAAACCCTGCATTTTGCTCACTCTAGTGAATTCAGCATTAAATGTTCTAACACATGATTAGATATGTGAAAAACTGCACAATTATCCAAGCACTGTGTAGAATCTATCCAGAATCTCAACATTTGTTGAGAGTGCCTTACAGAAAACAGTTACAGGGTGCAGAGAAGGGCAACAAAGCTGGTGAAGAGTCTGTAGAACAGGCTTTGTGAGGAGCAGCTGAGGGAACTGGAGTTGTTTAGTGTGGAGAAAAGGCGGCTGAGGGGAGACCTTCTGGCTCTCTACAACTCCATGCACTGCTACAGGCTGGGGTCAGAGTGGCTGGAGAGCAGCCAGGCAGAGACGGACCTGGGGGTGCTGGTTGATGGTAGGATGAACATGAGCCTGCAGTGTGCCCAGGCGGCCAGGAGGGCCAATGGCATCCTGGCCTGCATTAAGAATAGTGTAGCCAGCAGGAGCAGGGAGGTCATTCTGCCCCTGTACACTGCACTGGTTAGGCCACACCTTGAGTCCTGTGTCCAGTTCTGGGCCACTCAGTTTAGGAAGGAGGTTGACTTGCTGGAACGAGTCCAGAGAAGGACAACGAAGTTGGTGAGGGGCTTGGAACACAGCCCTGTGAGGAGAGGCTGAGGGAGCTGGGGCTGCTTAGCCTGGAGAGGAGGATACTCAGGGGTGACCTTATTGCTCTCTACAACTACCTGAAGGGGGGTTGTAAACAGGCAGAAGTTGGTCTCTTCTTCCAGGCAGCCAGCACCAGAACAAGAGGACACAGTCTCAGGCTGCGCCAGGGGAAGTTCAGGCTGGAGGTCAGGAGGAAGTTTTACACAGAGAGAGTGATTGCCCATTGGAATGTGCTGCTCGGGGAGGTGGTGGAGTCACCATCACTGGAGGTGTTCAGGAGGAGACTTGACAGGGTGCTTGGTTGCATGGTTTAGTTGATTAGGTGGTGTTGGATGATAGGTTGGACGCGTTGATCTTGAAGGTCTCTTCCAACCTGGTCTGGTCTATTCTATCCTATCCTATCCTATCCTATCCTATCCTATCCTATCCTATCCTATCCTATCCTATCCTATCCTATCCTATCCTATCCTATCCTATTCTATTCTATTCTATTCTAACTCCCTGGAAGGAGGTTGGAGCAAGGTGGGTTTGGTCTCCTCTCCCTAGTAATAAGTGACAGGACAAGAGGAAATGGCCTCAAGTTGCACCAGGGGAGGTTTAGGTTTGGTATTAGAAGAAACTCCTTGACTGAAAGGGTTCTCAAACACTTGAACAGGCTTCCCAGGGAGAAATGAATCCCCATCCCTGGAGGGGTTTCAGTGAATCAGAGATGTGGTGCTGAGGGACATGTTTTAGCGCCAGCCATGGTAGAATTAGTTCATGGTTGGACTCAATGATCTTAAAAGTCATAGTATCATAGTATCATTCAGGGTTGGAAGGGAGCACAAGGATCATCTAGTTCCAACCCCCCTGCCATGGGCAGGGACACCCCACACTAGATCATCCTGGCCACAGCCTCAGCCAGCCTGCTCTTAAACACCTCCAGGGACGGGGCCTGAACCACCTCCCTGGACAACCCATTCCAGGGCTTCACCACTCTCATGGGGAAGAACCTCCTCTTCACCTCCAGCCTCAATCTCCCCACCTCCAGCTTCATTCCATTCCCCCTAGTCCTATCACTACCTGAGATCCTGAGCAGTCCCTCCCCAGCCTTCCTGTAGCCCCCTTCAGATACTGGAAGGCCGCAATTAGGTCACCTGGGAGCCTTCTCTTCTCCAGACTGAACAGCCCCAACTCCTTCAGTCTGTCCTCACAGGAGAGGTGCTCCAGCCCTCTGCTCATCCTTGTGGCCATTCTCTGGACACGTTCCAGCACCTCCACATCCCTCTTGTAATAGGGGCTCCAGAACTGGAGTCAGTACTCCAGGCAGGGTCTCAGCAGAGCTGAGCAGAGGGGGAGGATCACCTCCCTTGACCTGCTAGTTTCCAACTGAAATGATTCTATGATTACAGAGAGTATGGGAAGTGTCTGTAAATATTGAACAATTCCTTTAATTCAAAGGGTAGCAAATGTACTACTCAGAGGTAGTATGACTGAATATGACACTGGAAGATAGCCAGCGTCCCTCTCACTCCTCTGTAATTAGTTCAGAAAGATTGCTGTGCTATCAGGATGAACAATTCAGGTGTGTATGTCCTTAAATAATGTTCAGACATCTGTGGGGGAGGAAGGTATTAAGGGTAAAATGCATAGCTGCAAATCAAATGTGCATACAAAAGCCAGGAACAGCCCACATGTGGAACTCAATAATAAATATAATAACACCTGGCATACCAAGCAAAATACCTGCTTTTAGTCAAAATTCATGAGTCTATAGCATAAGATCAGGTTAAAGCTCAACCTGGAGGTAGCCTGCACTGAATTATACTTTAGTAGCATATTTTTAGATCTCATATAGGTTTCCTTTTGCTTGACTGCATTTCACATCTACATAAAATCTACAGTGTGAAGGAAACCTGGATCTGCTCATTCATCACCTGTGAAAACAACTCCACATTATCATGAGGAATTGTCATGACATCTTCACAAGCTAATACAGCACTAGCTCATCGTGCTGTGGGGAAAATATGCATGTGGGAATCAGTGAGTCTATGATATAATACTTAAACACGCTTGGTAATGCTCCTGTCTAGTGCCCTCCTCTCCCAGATCAACAATAAAGTGAATGTTTCCTAGTGTGAATCATGGTGTCACACCATTGTACAACACATTAATTCTGCTGATGTCCATTAACTCTGTTTGCTGAACTGGAAAATTGCATATTCCAGGAAAGGATATAAAACAAGGTCTTAGTTGAGAGTCTTGGATGATAACATAGTGCAATTCACATACTTGTGGAGATAATGTGACTTAGTCCAGTGCTCGAGCCATGACTCCTGTCCCTAGTATAGGCAGGTAAAATGACCTTGCTTTCTTTCATCTTCTCTTGTAAGATTTTTCTGGAGATGGCTCCCCAAAACCTTCACATTCTTCAGGATGCTGAGCCTGCTAGGCAAGCATTTCTCAGGTTATAAAATGGAAAGAACAATTATTTCTTACAGAATCATAGTATCAGTCAGGGTTGGAAGGGACCACAAGGATCATCTAGTTCCAACCCCCCTGCCATGGGCAGGGACACCCCACACTAGATCAGCCTGGCCAGAGCCTCATCCAGCCTGCGCTTAAACACCTCCAGGGATGGGGCCTCAACCACCTCCCTGGACAACCCATTCCAGGGCTTCACCACTCTCATGCTGAAGAACCTCCTCCTCACATCCAGTCTGAATCTCCCCACTTCCAGCTTCATTCCATTCCCCCTAGTCCTATCACTCCCTGAGATCCTGAGCAGTCCCTCCCCAGCCTTCTTGTAGGTCCCCTTCAGATACTGGAAGGCCACAATTAGGTCTGGGAGCCTTCTCTTCTCCAGACTGAAAGAGTGTTCCAAAAATATGGTAAGCACAGTATTCAGTCACTTCTTTTGTTTTTCCTTTCCAGGATTACTTACTGCCATCTGCCTTTCCAGAGTAAATGGCTTTATGTTGGAACAGAGAGAGGAAATACACACATTGTAAATATCGAGTCCTTCATTCTTTCCGGATATGTTATCATGTGGAACAAGGCAATAGAACTGTAAGTGCAGGCTTCTTTGCATATGTCTCTGTGGTGATTTTCATAGCTGTCTTAAGCTTTAATTTCAGGAATTATTTGTTTTGACTAATATTAGCATGCATGTGCAGCATTAACTGTTTTGTACAGGACCTTAGATGTTGATGACGGAGTTCGGAATCAATACGGACGACCAATATGATCAAAGTATTCTTCAGTTTAATTAAGGAACCTGTACAGCTTATATAGACTCACAGAGCACAGTTTGCATAGCTTCATTGGTTTCCCACAATGGTCCACACATCCTATTGTTATACATTATTGGTTAAATGAAGAATATCACACGAGGTTGTTGATCGATGTGTGCATCCTGTTATTCCAAGATAAATCTCTGTGTCTACAGCATGGAATGGAATGGAATGGAATGGAATGGAATGGAATGGAATGGAATGGAGTAGAATAGAATAGAATAGAATAGAATAGAATAGAATAGAATAGAATAGAATAGAATAGAATAGAATAGAATAGAATAGAATAGAATAGAATAGAATAGAATAGAATAGAATAGAATAGAATAGAAACAGAAACCAGGCTGGAAGAGACCTTCAAGATCATCGCATCCAACCCATCAACCAACACCATCTAATCGACTAAACCATGCAACCAAGCACCCTATCAAGTCTCCTCCTAAACACCTCCAGTGATGGTGACTCCACCACCTCCCTGGGCAGCTCATTCCAATGGCCAATCTCTCTATCTCTATGAAGAATTTTTTCCTAACATCCAGTCTGACCCTCCCCTGACATAGCTTGAGACTGTGTCCTCTTGTTCTGGTGCTTTTTTGCTGGGAGAAGACACGAGCCCTCGCCTGTCTACAGCCTCCCTTCAGGTAGTTGTAGAGAGCAATAAGGTCTCCCCTGAGCCTCCTCCTCTCCAGGCTAAGCAACCCCAGCTCTCTCAGCCTCTCCTCATAGGACTTGTGTTCCAAACCCCTCCCCAGCTTTGTTTCCCTTCTCTGGACACCTTCCAGCAACTCAGCATCTTTCCTAAACTGAGGGGCCCAGAACTAGACTCATCAAAATCTAGTGAATGGGTAAGAAATGTATTGAGTGTCTGTTAAATGACTCTTTTATGACAAGCTAACACAGAGGCCTGTGTGTGGGGATGAAATGGAAGGAGACTTACATAAAAGTCTAATGAGATAAATCTGTGCTTCCTGTGAGTAAAAGCCTCTTACTCTGCTGTTTCCACTGTGAAGTTCCAGCATGAGGATCTGCTGTGAGCATACTCACAGTACCACAGTATCATCAATGTTGGAAGAGACCTCAAAGATCATCAAGTCCAACCTGTCACCACAGACCTCATGACTAGACCATGGCAACAAGTGCCACATCCAATCCCCTCTTGAACATCTCCAGGGATGGTGACTCCACCACCTCCCTGGGCAGCACATTCCAATGGCCAATCTCTCTTTCTGGGAAGAACTTTCTCCTCACCTTGAGCCTAAACTTCCCCTGGCACAGCTTGAGACTGTGTCCTCTTGTTCTGCTGCTGGTTGCCTGGGAGAAGAGACCAACCCCCACCTGGCTACAACCTCCTTTCAGGTAGCTGTAGAGAGCAATAAGGTCTCCCCTGAGCCTCCTCTTCTCCAGGCTAAAATGAACTTGAGCAACTGGAGCATCTTACTTGCTCCAGTTCCCAGCTTTGTTCCACAGTATGTGAATGATGTATCTAATTTACTCATTCTTGTTAAGTTCTCCATGGCTCTACCAATGAAAAGAAAGTCTTAAAATCTCTGGTGTGCTGGACCTGTGTGGAAGGCAGAGCTGTGGGAGACGTCTGGCTGCTGGCAGTACAGAATTGTCTGCTTATGCACATGCTTTTCTCAGCACTGAGACATTCACTCAGCTCCAGCTCTGTAACAATGACTAATATAGATATTTTCCTAATTTTTTTTAATCCTCTCCTAACTCCTACCACTTTCTGCCACCAGATTTTCATTCTTCTTAAGAATCATTATGTTGCTTCTGTAACAGTGCAGACTAATTTTTTTTTTCCAAGAGGAAACTTGTTTTCTCTTGATTTCAGTCTGTTTTGTCATATATTATTTAAAGAGTGCCTTGGTATTTGAAGTTCTTGCCACAGTATGTGAGTCATTCTGTTTCTTAGAGTACATAAAGATTCTCAGAATGATGGAGTAATACATAATTTCTGTGCTTCTCACATTTTCCTGGGTCCCAGTTATAACATTGCAGAAGACTTCTTTTTGAGCTTTCCACTTTTAGAAGACCTGTTTTACAGCAAATGGCTTCTTCATTCCAGCCCTGTTCTTCTCAGCAAGACTCAAGTCTTGTGGTATTATCAGCTTTGTCCTCTTCCAAAATCACAGGAAAAAATCACAGAAACACTCAGGTTGGAAAAGACTCTCAGGATCACCAAGTCCAACCAATGGAACGGAACAGAACAGAATAGAATAGAATAGAATAGAATAGAATAGAATAGAATAGAATAGAATAGAATAGAATAGAATAGAATAGAATAGAATAGAATAGACCAGGTTGGAAAAGACCTTTGAGATCATCAAGTCCAACCTATCAGCCAACACCATCTGATCAACTCAACCATAGCACTAAGTGCTTCATCCAGTCTCTTCTTAAACACTTCCAGTGATGGTGACTCAAATACCTCCCTGAGCAGCACATTCCAATGGCCAATCTCTCATTCTGGGAAGAATTTATTTCTAAGATCAAGCCTAAACTTCCTCCTGCACAGCTTGAGACTGTGTCCTCTTATTCGGTCACAAGCTGCCTGGGAGAAGAGACCAACCCCCACCTGGCTACAACCTCCCTTCAGGGAGTTGTAGACAGCAAGAAGGTCTCCTCTGAGCCTCCTCTTCTCCAGGCTAAGCAACCCCAGCTCCCTCAGCCTCTCCTCACAGGGCTGTGCTCCAAAGCCCTCCTCAGCTTTGTTGCCCTTCTCTGGACACCTTCCAGCAACTCAACCTCTTTCCTAAACTGAGGGGCCCAGAACTGGACACAGGACTCAAGGTGTGGCCTAATCAGTGTTGAGTACAGGAGTGCAATGTTTTCCCTGCTCCTGCTGGCCACACTGTTCCTGATCCAGGCCAGGATGCCATTGGCTTTCTTGGCCACCTGGGCACACTGCTGGCTCATGTTCAGCCTACTATCAACCAGTACCCCAGGTCCTTTTTTGCCTGGCTGCTCTCCAGCCACTCTTACCCCAGCCTGTAGCCCTGCATGGGGTTGTTGTGGCTGGAGCACACCCCAAATAAATTAATGCCTGCAGCTGTCAGGAATAACTTCTGATGAAGACCAAGGCAGCTCAAAGTATCACTTGTCTCTTAACAAACTTCTGGTTCAGTGTAGCTGTCAGGGGAACCTTTTGTTCTGTTTTTCAGTTCTTCCATGGTATGTTTTTCTGGGCTTAAAGGTCAATGAAGGCTATGAAATGTAATCTTTTGTATCATTACTTCATACTCCTTGCTCAGTTGAAGGCAACTTTTGCCTCAAGAAATTTTTACTGCAAATCATTGCTGATACTTTTTGGACTTGACCTTCCCCCCACTCCCCCCTGCTGTGTATGGACTTTGTGTTTTATCCTTTTCACGTCTTTTCAGAGCTGTGCTTTCCCAGTTGTTCTTAGCAGTACCCCAGCTACAGGCTGGGGTCAGAGTGGCTGGAGAGCAGCCAGGCAGAGACGGACCTGGGGGTGCTGGTTGATGGTAGGATGAACATGAGCCTGCAGTGTGCCCAGGCAGCCAAGAGGGCCAATAGCATCCTGGCCTGCATTAAGAGTAGTGTGGCCAGCAGGAGCAGGGAAGTCATTCTGCCCCTGTACACTGCACTGGTTAGACCACACCTCGAGTCCTGTGTCCAGTTCTGGGCTCCTCAGTTTAGGAAGGAGGTTGACTTGCTGTAACAAGTCCAGAGAAGGACAACGAAGTTGGTGAGGGGCTTGGAACACAGCCCTGTGAGGAGAGCCTGAGGGAGCTGGGGTTGCTTAGCCTGGAGAAGAGGAGACTCAGGGGAGAGCTTCTTGCTCTCTACAACTACCTGAAGGGGGGTTGTAAACAGGCAGAGGTTGGTCTCTTCTGCCAGGCAGCCAGCACCAGAACAAGAGGACACAGTCTCAGGCTGCACCAGGGGAAGTTCAGGCTGGAGGTCAGGAGGAAGTTTTACACAGAGAGAGAGATTGCCCATTGGAATGGGCTGCCTGGGGAGATGGTGGAGTCACCATCGTTGGAGGTGTTCAGGAGGAGACTTGACAGGGTGCTTTGTTACATGGGTTAGTTGATTAGGTGGTGTTGGATGATAGGTTGGCCGCACAGATCTTGAAGGTCTCTTCCAACCTGGTCTGGTCTATTCTATTCTATTCTATTCTAGAATGAAGACTTCTCAGCTCAACTGTTTCACTTAAGCCTCATTTTTGCCTCCTGATTCTTCCTGATTTCCCCCTTTCTCAAAGAATAGGATTTAGTTTTTGTAGCCTCCTAAAGCCAGCTTGAAGGCATGCCTCTACACAAGTATCTGGCATCAACAGCAACGTGTTTTATCACAATCGCTTCAAGTGTGGTTGGTTTCCCAGCACCTCTGCATCCTTTCCAGGAGCTGTTGGATCTCTGCTTTTGCTTTTAATGTTATTCAAAAGAGTTTTTCTTTCTTTGTACCCTGTTCCACAATAACAGCATGCAACTTTCCAGTCTCCTTGACAACTCTACCGTAATAGCAATGAGGGAAACCTTTTAGATACATGAAAGCTACGAGGCAAAATGTTTTTGTGTGTAGACATTTCCACATATCTTATAATTTAATGCATGAAAGTAGTAATTACTGTATCTGTAGCTCTGATACTGTTTCAGAGTTCTGTAAACTAATAGAATAATTTAATTGTTTTGTTTGCAAAAGACCTCTAAGAGTCCAACCTAGCAACCATTGATATAATACAGTTACCTAAATAAGGGCTTTATTTAATCCTACTTGTAGTGCAGTCACAATGTCTACCCTTAGGAGAAATTTGCTGTAAAGCCTAATGCCTGGCACTCCTTTGACAAGCAACACTTCCCTAGGGTTTGAAAAGAAACCTTGCTCTTCTATTTATACATCCCTTCCTTGAGGAGATAAGAAGGTGCAAGAAGTAAGGCACCGATCTGCCTTTGGCAGGCTGTTCCTGATCTTAGTGTGGTGCAAAGGACTGGCTTTGGGTTCCTAGCCACAGTCCTACACCAGGAAGAGATACCATCACTTCAGGAGAAGCAAGCAAGTTTTGTTGCCAGAGAAGATTTCTCACATCTCTCCTATACCTAGCCATAAGGCAGCAATAAACAAGTGAAAGTGTGTGTAGCATGGAGAAAGTGATAACCCTTTCCTGCACAGTTTTCTCCCCTGCTCCATTTGAACTGGTGCTATTGTTTATCAATATATAACAAAGTTGATGGGGGGTTTGGAACACAAGCCCTATGAGGAGAGGCTGAGGGAGCTGGGGTTGCTTAGCCTGGAGAAGAGGAGGCTCAGGGGAGACCTTTTTGCTTTCTACAACTACCTGAAGGGAGGTTGTAGACAGGCAGAGGTTGGTCTCTTCTCCCAGGCAACCAGCACCAGAACAAGAGGACACAGTCTCAGACTGCACCAGGGGAAGTTTAGGCTGGATGTTAGGAAGAAATTCTACACAGATAGAGTGATTGCCCATTGGAATGTGCTGCTCAGGGAGGTGGTGGAGTCACCATCATTGGAGGTGTTTAGGAGGAGACTTGATAGGGTGCTTGGTTGCATGGTTGACTTGATTAGATGGTGTTGGACTTGATGATCTCTAAGGTTTCTTCCAACCTGGTCTGGTCTGGTCTGGTCTGGTCTATTCTATTCTATTCTATTCTATTCTATTCTATTCTATTCTATTCTATTCTATTCTATTTTCTATTCTATATCCTACCCCAAACATCTCCCCCAAGATGTGACTGTGTATGTCCCATCTCAAACCAGACCAAAAGCTTTGTGCTGCACTTTGTGACTATTCCTTGTTGTCTACTCCAAAGAGCAGTTGGGTTTGATGCAAATACATTACTTGATAGGTACTAAAAAAAAACCCCAATGTTTCTTGGAGCTGTGGAGAGGAACTGCAGGAGGACTGCTAGGGAGTAATCTCTGCAGTCTCACAAATGTTCAGAAACATCTGATGTCATCCCTACAGAAACAGTGTGTGATCTTATCTGAGATGGCACTTCTGAAATGAGTTTTAGGGTATGCACCTACTTGAAAAGGATCCATTCCAACTTCCTGACAAGGTCAGAAAGTCCTCAACAGGACAGGGAAAGAAAAGAAAATGGAAAAGTTTGTGGGTCAAAATAAAACCAGGGAGTCCACTTGCCAGTCACTGTCAGTGGGCAAAGCAGACTTGATTTGGAGAAAATATAATTCATTTTACACTTAAAGTATATTGGTGAAAAAGAAAACAATAATTCAAACAAACAAACAAACAAAAACCACCAAAAACTAAACTGCCTTCCGTCCAACTGCTGTTTTTCCCAGGCTCAGCTTTACTCCTTCATGCACAGTTCCTCTGTCTCCTCCCACTCTTCCACCCCAAGCAGCACAGGGAGGGTGGAGAATGGTGCTGTGGTTTGTCCTTAACAGCTTATCTCTGCTGCTCCTTCTTCCTTATACTTTTCCCCTGCTCCACCACACATCCTTTAATGGGCTGCAGTCACAGTATCACAGTATCACAGTATAACTGAGGTTGGAAGAGACCTCGAGGATCATTGAGTCCAACCTATCAACACAGACCTCATGACTAGACCATGGCACCAAGTGCCACATCCAATCCCCTCTTGAACACCTCCAGGGATGGGGACTCCACCACCTCCCTGGGCAGCACAATCCCATGATGAATGACTCACTCGGTGAAGAACTTTCTCCTCACCTCGAGTCTAAACCTCCCCTGGTGCAGCTTGAGACTGTGTCCTCTTGTTCTGGTGCTGGTTGCCTGGGAGAAGAGACCAACCCCTTCCTGGCTACAACCACCTTTCAGGTAGTAGTAGAGGGCAGTCCTTCAGAATAAACCTGCTTCAGTGCTGTAAAAGTATAGATCCCTCTTCCCACGCCGTGCAGGGTCTCCACAGGCTGCAATTCCTTCAGGAAATACCCTGCTCTAGCGTGGGGTCTTCCATGACCTGAGTTGCAGAGGAGCTATCTGGTCTGGCATGGTTTGCTCCACAGGCTGCAGGGGAATCTCTGTTCCAGCACTTGGAGCACCTCCTCCCCTCCTTTTTTGCTGGCCTTGCTGCTCATAGGGCTGTCAGAACTGTTTCTCATTCTTATTTTCCCCCTCACTGCCTGTGCAGCATTTTTTTCCCTTTCTTAAATTTGTTTTCTCTGAGGCACCACTGTATTGGCTGCAGGGCACAGCTGTGCCATGCACTGGGTTCATTTGAGACACTGGAGACCCTGGCCTCTCTTCACAGAGACTTCCTCTGCAATTTCCCACTGCCAACATCTTGACACATATGTCTGATATTTGCGCTAACAAGAATGGAACCAAAGACTCATACACACACTGGTGGTGTGCATGTGAAAGCCAGACAGTGGTTCATTGAGTCTTCTGGTGGAGTGACACACCTGACAGACTCAAACACTAAAATTGGAAGAAAATGGAAGCAGCCTGACCAAGTCAGTTATAATACATAACAACTAAAGATGTTGACTTGATGTTACGTGACCAGAGAAGGGCAACAAAGCTGGTGAGGTGTTTGGAGCACAGCCCTGTGAGGAGAGGCTGAGGGAGCTGGGGTTGCGTAGCCTGTAGAAGAGGAGGCTCAGAGGAGACCAGAAGGTCTACAACTGCCTGAAGGGAGGTTGTAGCCAGGAAGGGGTTGGTCTCTTCTCCCAGCCAACCAGCACCAGAACAAGAGGACGCAGTCTCAGGCTGCAGCAGGGGAGGTGTAGTCTGGATGTTAGGAAGAAATTCTTCATAGAGAGACTGATTGGCCATTGGAATGTGCTGCCCAGGGAGGTGGTGGAGTCACCATCACTGGAGGTGTTTAGGAGGAGACTTGATGCAGTGCTTGGTGCCATGGTTTAGTTGATTAGGTGGTGTTGGATGATAGGTTGGACACAATGATCTTGAAGGTCTCTTCCAACCTGGTCTATGCTATGCTAGGCTAGGCTAGGCTATGCTGTGCTATTCTTTGCTATGCTATGCTATGCTATTCTAACTAAACTTTTAAAATACTGAGAAGTAAGGTAATCAAAATATTAAGAGACTGCATGTATCAGATATAGAGGAAAGAGAATGAGGAAAATTAATCTGTGATCCATTTAGTGCATAGATTGCTCTGCTTCGTATCAACTTTCTTGATAATGTATATGAAGGTCTTACTCAACAAAACTAAAGAAACAGCTAAGAATGTAATACTAAAAAGATCATACTCCCAAAAGCACCAGAACACCAATATCCTGAAAAGCAAAAAGAAATTTTATTGAAGTGTAATAAATCCCAGGATCCTCCAACTATTGAGGTGAGGAGAAAGTTCTTCCCAGAGAGTGTCGTTAGCCTTTGGAATGTGCTGCCCAGGGAGGTGGTGGAGTCACCATCACTGGAGGTGTTCAAGAGGGGACTGGATGTGGCACTTGAAGCCATGGTTTAGTAGTCCTGAGGTGTTGGGTGACAGGTTGGACTTGATGACCTTTGAAGTCTTTTCCAACCTTGTTGATTCTATGATCATTTACAACAGATTCAAGAGAGCAATGGAGGAGGTAGGAAAATGTATTGTATTAGTGAAGGTTACTCCTTTTAGCTGAGGTCTTAGCAAGAAAGTCTGAGGCTACTCCCCTGCAGGAGTACACAAGATGAAAATAAGACTGGTAGTATGTTTTATAACATTTACAGAGGAACAACTGTTTTGTGTAACAACGGAAATACAATTAGTCTAAAGTTAAATGTAATGTGGGGTGACTTAGGTCACGTAAGGGTTTGCTTCTACCCAAAGACAGATGGATACATTCATTGATGGACAGTGACATCTTCAAAAGAATATGGTGGCTTCACAGATTTATCTAAATTGTTCTTGACTTTTAACATTGGTAGGTCTAAAGGGAGTGGAGAATAAAAAAAGGCAAAACAAAAGCCTTAGACTGAGAGTGGGGAATGGCTGTAATAGGAGGAATAGTGAAATTGGTTTTGAATATAAAATAGCAGAAAGGATTCATCATAGTTTCATAGTTTCATTCAGGGTTGAAAGGGACCACAAGGATCATCTAGTTCCAACCCCCCTGCCATGGCCAGGGACACCCCACACTAGATCAGCCTGGCCACAGCCTCATCCAGCCTGCTCTTAAACACCCCCAGGGGCGGGGCCTCGACCACCTCCCTGGACAACCCATTCCAGGGCTTCACCACTCTCATGGTGAAGAACCTCCTCCTCACATCTAGCCTGAATCTCCCCACCTCCAGCTTCATTCCATTCCCCCTAGTCCTATCACTACCTGAGATCCTGAGAAGTCCTTCCCCAGCCTTCCTGTAGGCCCCCTTCAGATACTGGAAGGCCACAATTAGAATGGCTGTAATAGGAGGAATAGTGAAATTGGTTTTGAATATAAAATAGCAGAAAGGATTCATCAGCACAAGAGAATTTTTTTTGCCTATAATGGCAAAAAGGAAACAGAGGTGAATGTGGAAAGATATTAATAACTTTCAGAAAGCTTTCTTCCTCTGTCAGGCCTTTAACAATGACCTTTAAACTGTTGGAGATATTCATGCACACATCTGGAAATTCAGGTAAGCATCTCTTTCTTCATACCAAAAACAGTCACAGATGTGAATCAATTTGTGTCTTGCAGATCCACGAAGACTCACCCAGGGCCAGTTGTACATTTAAGTGACAGCCCAAGAGATGAGGGGAAAGTGAGTATAACTAATGGTATAAAACATTGCAGCCTTTCAAAGCCTTCATTTGCTTTGATAGCTCTTTTCGCTTAATCACCAATGTTAATATCTGCTTTCTTTCTGTATCTGCAAGGCCACTTCTACTATTTTACCATTTTAAAGAAAAAATAATCTTTGTAGAATTAGAGTGAGTCAAAAACGATGACACAGACAGCATCCTGTACTTTGAAACCTATAGCCAAGCAAACCTAGCCCTGATTAAATAAACACCACTTTGCTTAAGGAAGAATTGACTAAAAACTCTAACGTCATTTCAGTGCTTGGATTAACATGCTGGTGTGAAGGCATTATAGTAAATTTTCCATTGATATGAAGCATTTTCTTACATAAAAATGATGTCAACAGTAACAGACATTTAGAACTTGCTGCTATTTGTGAACAGCGTTGAGAACAGCAAAGAGCTATTAACAAGTGAAAGTCCATCATCAGTAAATTTCAGATGACACCAAGCTGGGGGCAGGAGTTGATCTGTTAGAGGGTAGAGAGGCTCTGCAGAGGGACCTCGACAGGCTGGACAGATGGGCAGAGTCCAAGGGCATGAGATTGAACACATCCAAGTGCCGGGTTCTACACATTGGCCACAGCAACCCCATGCAGTGCTACAGGCTGGGGTCAGAGTGGCTGGAGAGCAGCCAGGCAAAAAAGGACCTGGGGGTACTGGTTGATAGTAGGCTGAACATGAGCCAGCGGTGTGCCCAGGTGGCCAAGAAGGCCAATGGTATCCTGGCCTGGATCAGAAATAGCGTGGCCATCAGGAGCAGGGAAGTCACTGTACCCCTGGACTCAATATTGTTTAGGTCACACCTTGAGTCCTGTGTCCAGTTCTGGGCCCCTCAGTTTAGGAAAGATGTTGAGTTGCTGGAAGGTGTCCAGAGAAGGGCAATGAGGCTGGGGAGAGGTCTCGAGGACAAGCACTATGAGGAGGGGCTGAGGGAGCTGGGGTTGTTTAGCCTGGAGAAGAGGAGGCTCAGGGGAGACCTTCTTGCTGTCTACAATTCCCTGAAGGGAGGTTGTAGCCAGGTAGGAGTTGGTCTCTTCTCCCAGGCAACCAGCACCAGAACAAGAGGACACAGTCTCAAGCTGCACCAGGGAAGGTTTAGGCTGGATGTTAGGAAGAAATTCTTCACATAAAGAGAGATTGGCCATTGGAATGTGCTGCCCAGGAAGGAGTCGCCATCACTGGAGGTGTTTAGGAAGAGACTGGATGAGGCACTTGGTGCCATGGTTTAGTTGATCAGATGGTGTTGGGTGATAGGTTGGACTTGATGGTCTCAAAGGTCTTTTCCAACCTGGTTAATTCTGTATTCTGTGTTCTGTATTCACAACACGAAGCATTAGGGTCATTGAATCATGCAGTCATTTGGGTTGGAAAACACCTTTAAGTCCAAGCCCAACCTTTATATAATACTACCAAGTCTGGCTAAACCATGTCCCTCAGTGCTGCATGTCTGCATCTTCGAAACACCTCCAGGAACTAGGATTCAGCTGTCTCCCTGGGGAGCCTGTTTAGAGTTTGAGAACTCTTTCAGTGAAGAAGTTTCTTCTAAAATTGAACCTGAACCTCCCCATGATACCATTAGGAGGGAAATTCACAGCTGGCTTTTGTTTTTTTAATGGTAGTTTTCCCCAAATGAAATACCTACTTTATTAAAGCATTTCTATGTTCCTACTGGATTTATTTGAGCACTTTGCCTTTGTCTAAGGGGCATTTAATTATGTCATTATTTTTCACTGCTTTTGCCTATTACATTTTATACAGGACTACATCTTACAAATGGTGTATCTATTTGACAGTGTGCCTCACATAACAGCTGATGGAGACTTGCAAGCAGTTTGAATTTCTCATACTGATAGGGGGGGCATTATGCTGAAATTGATACGGGTGCCTGGAAAAACAGTAAAGACCACATCTGAATTTAATTTGCATTATTCCTCTTTGGACTTATCCATATTGCAAACAAAACTGTGTGTCCAGTTCTGGGCCCCTGAGTTTAAGAGGGACATTGAGACAGTTGAATGTGTCCAGAGAAGGGCAACAAGGCTGGGGAGAGGCCTCGAACACAAGCCCTGCGGGGAGAGGCTGAGGGAGCTGGGATTGTTTAGCCTGGAGAAGGGGAATGGAATGGAATGGAATGGAATGGAATGGAATGGAATGGAATGGAATGGAATGGAATGGAATGGAATGGAATGGAATGGAATGGAATGGAATGGAATGGAATGGAATGGAATGGACCTTCAAGATCATCGCGTCCAACCTATCAACAGTGGAGACTTTCTTGCCATCTACAACTACCTGAAGGGAGGTTGTAGCCAGGTGGGGGTTGGTCTCTTCTCCCAGGCAACCAGCACCAGAACAAGGGGACACAGTCTCAAGCAGCACCAGGGGAAGTTTAGGCTGGAAGTGAGGAGAAAGTTCTTCACTGAGAGAGTCATTAGTCATTGGAATGTGCTGCCCAGGGAGGTGGTGGAGTCACCATCCCTGAAAGAGTTCAAGAGGGGATTGGATGTGGCACTTGGTGCCATAGTTTATTCATGAGGTCTGTGGTGGCAGGTTGGACAGGATGATCTTTGAGGTCTCTGCCAGCACCAAGTGCCACATCCAATCCCCTCTTGAACACCTCCAGGGATGGTGACTCCACCACCTCCCTGGGCAGCACATTCCAAAGACTAATGACTCTCTCAGTGAAGAACTTTCTCCTCACTTCCAGCCTAAACTTCCCCTGGTGCTGCTTGAGACTGTGTCCCCTTGTTCTGGTGCTGGTTGCCTGAGGAAAGAGACCAACCCCCACCTGGCTACAACCTCCCTTCAGGTAGTTGTAGACAGCAGTAAGGTCTCCTCTGAGCCTCCTCTTCTCCAGGCTAAGCAACCCCAGCTCCCTCAGCCTCTCCTCACAGGGCTGTGCTCGAGGCCTCTCCCCAGCCTCATTGCCCCTCTCTAGACACGTTCAAGTGTCTCAATGTCCTTCCTAAACTGAGGGGCCCAGAACTGGACACAGGACTCAAGTTATGGCCTAACCAGGACTGAGTACAGGGGAACAATGACTTCCCTGCTCCTGCTGGCCACACTATACTTGATGCTTGCCAGGATGTCATTGGCCTTCTTGGCCACCTGGGCACACTGCTGGCTCATGTTCAGCTGGCTGTCAATCAACACCCCCAGGTCCCTTTCTTTTTGGCTGCTCTCCAGCCACTCCAACCCCAGCCTGTAGCTCTGTATGGGGTTATTGTGGCCAAAAGAAACTCAGAGAAGGGGCAATTTTTTCTCTAGGAGATATGTCTGAGACAGGATAACTGATGAGGGAAAAGAGCTTAGTGTAATTCTGAGATGGAAAATCACAGTTGTTATAAAGAGGGCAGAAACAGTTCATTGTCTCTTTCAATGCAAAAGTATACCAAAGAAAGCTGATAGAAGTCAGATTCCAAACAAGCCAATTAAATTGTCTTTCAGGTGTACAGTGAGCAGAAGCTGTAAAACTTTTGCCAAGTGGTACTGTGGGTGCTGCAAGTGTTTACTGGTCACAAAGGAGAAAAGCTGGCACAAGAGAAATTGCTTTGAGAGTTACTGAAGAGGTTTGCTCAATTTCCTTTAAAAGTTGAGGTTAAACAGAGTCATACCTAGCTGTGGAGTTGGCTGTCTTTGAATGAGAAAATTGCTTAGGCTGAGAGACTATGAGAGAATATGATAAGTACTTCTCCCATATTGCTCTCTGATTTTTACCCTTGACCATTTCAGTATAAGATACTGTGATATGCAGACCTTTTGTGCAATTTTGCAGAGCTGTTTTTAGGTAATAGTGCTGTTTCAAGACAGGTTTACATACTCTGCTTAGCTTCTCAGCCTCAAGTTAACCAAAAACCACCTAGAGATGGTGGGAGAAAGCCAACTCCTTCCATCACTTCATGATGGGCAGCAAAGGAAATTGCTATTTACCCAGGCTTCAGGAATAGAATGGTGGGGAGAAATCACAGTATCACTAAGGTTGGAAGAGACCTCAAAGATCATCGAGTCCAGTCATAATCATTGTTCAAAATACAGATCTATTTGTACTCTACAAGTACAAGGGTGTTGTACTCTGCAAGATTGCAGTGGTATATCCCTCTCTGGGGTATCACAGATTTTATTACAGGTAGAATAGAAATAGCATAGCATAGCATAGAATTAATCGGGTTGGAAAAGACCTTTGAGATCAGCAAGGCCAACCCATCACCCAACGCCATCTAATTGACTAAACCATGGCACCAAGCACCCCATCCAGTCTCTTCCTAAACACCTCCAGTGATGGTGATTCCACCACCTCCCTGGGCAGCACATCCCAATAGCCAATTACACTTTATGTGAAGAATTTCGTCCTAACATCCAGTCTGAACCTCCCCTGGTGCAGCTTGAGACTGTGTCCTCTTGTTCTGGTGCTGGTTACCTGGGAGAAGAGACCAACCTCCACCTGCCTACGACCTCCCTTCAGGGAATTGTAGGCAGCAGTAAGGTCTCCCCTGAGCCTCCTCCTCTCCAGGCTAAGCAACCCCAGCTCCCTCAGCCTCTCCTCACAGGGCTGTGCTCCAAACCCCTCCCCAGCTTTGTTGCCCTTCTCTGGACACCTTCCAGCATCTCAACATCTTTCCTAAACTGAGGGGCCCAGAACTGGTCACAGAACTCAAGGTGTGGCCTAACCAGTGCTGAGTACAGGGGCAGAATGACTTCCCTGCTCCTGCTGGCCACACTATTCCTGATCCAGGCCAGGATGCCATTGGCCTTCTTGGCCACCTGGGCACACTGCTGGCTCATGTTCACATTTCACTGAAGTAAATACGTAGCATTCTCCTACAGGCACTGAGTGGTTGAGAGCCCTAAACCCCAGATAAACCTTTCCAAATCCAGGACAATAATGAGACCTCTTTTTGAAAAGCAGGAAAATTTGTGTGCTGACTATTTATTCATCTTTTAAGAGTTCTTTATATTCCTAAAAGTTCCAGTTTGTATCAGTGACTGATGACCATTTTCTCTGTGCCAAAAGAGTGAAAGCAATTCCAGAAGACTCTTGCCATTCAAAATTTTTCTGGAGTGCCCTCCAGGAAGACTTTGCAGACAGTCTCTTTTATGAATTTGGCAAGCCATGGCTGGAAGACAGATGACAAAGAGAATCTGGGCATTTAATGTGTCACTTAAGAACAATTTGGGAACCTAGTGATTATGTTCATGAAATATAACTGTGCCAAATCAGTGAGTAAGTGTGCATTAGGAACAGACTGAAGTGCACAGACATTTATAAGCAGCAGAACTGTAGCAAACATGATTTTTTTCTTCTTGCTGACACAGGAGAGGACATTAGCTGCATCATCTGCAGTTTCCCAGCAACTGGAGAAAGCTTAATAGAGAAAGGTTTAATGTTATTAACTATTAGCTGGTGGACTAAAATTCCTATCTCTGAGTCTCTGTTCTGAGATCTAATAACATCAAGACATCTAAATACAGTGTGCATTTGGCAGGCTTGGGTTGTGGTGTTTGGTTTTTTCAATCTCAGCTGGTTTGCACTGCCAGGACAAGTAAGTGGCTGGCTGGCATGTGCTAGGGTGGAATTAATTGATTGTAAAGGAGCAATCTCCCTCAAACACCATCATCAAAAACATTTCATGAAGTTAAATCAAAATGTAGAGCAACTCCACTAGACAAAGAAGACCTTGCCAGAATTCCTCCCTTCTTCAAATTGTGTCACCCCTGGAGGTGTTCAAGAGGGGATTGGCCGTGGCACTTGGTGCCATGGTTTAGTCATGAGGTCTGTGGTGACAGGGTGGACTTGATGATCTTTGAGGTCTCTTCCAACCTTGGTGATTCTGTGTCCAGCTTCCTTCATGATTCTTAGCCTAATTAAGCATAAGTCATTAAATAAGGTGCCAGGAAGAACAAGCTGACGAGAAGTTGGTGAGGGGTTTGGAACACAAGCCCTATGAGGAGAGGCTGAGGGAGCTGGGGTTGCTCAGTCTGGAGAAGAGGAGGCTCGGGGTGACCTTATCACTCTCTACAACTACCTGAAGGGAGGTTGTAGACAGGCGGATGATGGTCTCTTCTCCCAGGCACCCAGTACCAGAACAAGAGGACACAGTCTCAGGCTGCACCAGGGGAGGTTCAGGTTGGATGTTAGGAAGAAGTTCTATACAGAAAGAGTGATTGTGCTATGGAATGGGTTGCCCGGGGAGGTGGTGGAGTCGTCATCATTGAAGGTGTTCAGGAGGAGACTTGATGGGGTGCTTGGTGCCATGGGTTAGCTGTTTGGGTGGGTTGGATTGGTTGATGGGTTGGACACGATGATCTTGAAGGTCTCTTCCAACCTGGTTTGGTTTATTCTAATAAAGGTTTATTCTAAATCTTAGAAGGTTAATTCCCTCAACTCTTTTAACACATTTTTGTTATTTGTCTGTGTTTTCTCCTTCAACAGAATCTATGGATTATTATATTTTTTTTTTACTTCATATATCCTATAGATCTCTCAAGTGCTTTCCATGGCCAAGAGGACAGAGAATATTTGAGTTTCCTATGGTTCAGACAGGTTAGAGCTCAGAGCATCATAAATGTACAGGCAAAGAGACTAACCACATTCACCCAGCTGGAATTCTGGCTGCAGTGTCACACCACAGTACGGGTGGTTTAGCAGCATCTGAGCAGAGAGAGAGAGAGAGAGAGATTCCTGCCTGTGCAGCAAATCTGGTTATTTTTCAGCTTCTTCCCTGAATTCACATCACTTGGTAACTTGTTAGTGCTGTTGTGCATTAAGCATTTCAGCAGCAGATCAGGTGGAGCGCTGTCTCTGATAGGAGTTATTTAACCTTTCAGTAATTACCTGCAGTGTGGTATCTGTGCCAGAGAGTGTGACAAAAATCGACAGACAAGCCTGCTTCACCAGGGAGAAAGGCTGATTATGAAACAGGGTCACATACTAAATACATTTCTATTCCTTCCCTTTCCTGAATGTATTTGTACAAAAGCTGAGATGAAAAGAATACCGGTAGATAAGAACTGAACTCAACCGGCTTGAAACCCAGCTATAACGCACTTGTGCAAGTGCTTGTTGTGATAATAAGAAAGCCACTCAGACTCCATAACATTTTGACTGAAATACCATTTATTTGAGTTACTGTGAAAAGGAGAATGTACACAATTTCACATTCCTTCAGATGATGGGAGCCCCAAGTTTTGCAGCATTGGATAGACCTTCACATACTGTGCTGATCCTCTCTGTGAAGAGGCTGACCAGCATTTAGTCTTTAGGGACCTCAAAAGATTTTATGTATTCACACAGAATCACAGTATCATGAAGGTTGGAAGAGACCTCAAAGATCATCAAGTCCAACCTGTCACCCAACACCTCAGGACTAAACCATGGCTCCAAGTGCCACATCTAATCCCCTCCTGAACACCTCCAGGGATGGTGACTCCACCACCTCCCTGGGTAGCACATTCCAATGGCTAACAACTCGCTCAGTGAAGAACTTTCTCCTCACCTCAAGCCTAAACTTCCCCTGGTGCAGCTTGAGACTGTGTCCATTGAGACCAACCCCCACCTGGCTACAACCACCCTTCAGGTAGTTGTAGACAGCAAGAAGGTCACTCCTGAGTCTCCTCTTCTTCCGGCTAAGCAACCCCAGCTCCCTCAGCCTCTCCTCACAGGGCTGTGCTCAAGGCTCTCCCCAGCCTTGTTGCCCTTCTCTGGACATGTTCAAGTATCACAGTATAACTTAGGTTGGAAAGGACCTCAAGGATCATCGAGTCCAACCCATTAACACAGACCCCATGACTAGACCATGGCACCAAGTGCCACGTCCAATCTCCTCTTGAACACCTCCAGGGATGGTGACTCCACCACCTCCCTGGGCAACCCGTTCCAATGACGAATTACTCTCTCGGTGAAGAACTTCCTCCTCACCTTGAGTCTAAACCTCCCCTGGCACAATTTGAGACTTCCCTTCCCTTCCCTTCCCTTCCCTTCCCTTCCCTTCCCTTCCCTTCCCTTCCCTTCCCTTCCCTTCCCTTCCCTTCCCTTCCCTTCCCTTCCCTTCCCTTCCCTTCCCTTCCCTTCCCTTCCCTTCCCTTCCCTTCCCTTCCCTTCCCTTCCCTTCCCTTCCCTTCCCTTCCCTTCCCTTCCCTTCCCTTCCCTTCCCTTCCCTTCCCTTCCCTTCCCTTCCCTTCCCTTCCCTTCCCTTCCCTTCCCTTCCCTTCCCTTCCCATACCAATTAATTCATTTTCAGTTTCTAGGAAATCAAGCAATTTATTCTCTGCAGGAGTTGTTCAACATGTTTTAAAGCAATAAAAGGCAGAAATTACAGAAATACATGTGGCAGAATGAGAGTTTCATCTGACCACTCTTTGGTTCAAAGTTATTTGAGTGATCTCTTAGGTGAAAAACTGTTTTCCCTCCAACAGGGGCAAGGAAGGTAAGAAGGGCTGAGAGGAACATGGTACAGTCTTATTTTGGAATAGAATAGAATAAATCAGGTTGGAAGAGACCTTCAAGATCATCACATCCAACCCATCAACCAATCCAACCCACCTAAACAACTAAACCAGGGCACCAAGCACCCTATCAAGTCTCCTCCTGAACACTTCCAATGATGGTGACTCCATCACCTGCCCAGGCAGCCCATTCCAATGGGCAATCACTCTCTCTGTGTAAAACTTCCTCCTAACATCCAGCCTAAACCTCCCCTGGTGCAGCCTGAGACTGTGTCCTCTTGTTCTGGTGCTGGTTGCCTGGGAGAAGAGACCAACCTCTGCCTGTCTACAACCTCCCTTCAGGGCGCTGTAGACAGCAATAAGGTCACCCCTGAGTCTCCTCCTCTCCAGGCTAAGCAACCCCAGCTCCCTCAGCCTCTCCTCACAGGGCTGTGTTCCAAACTCCTCACCAACTTTGTTGCCCTTCTCTGGACACCTTCCAGCAAGTCAAGCTCCTTCCTAAACTGAGGGGCTCAGAACTGGACACAGTACTCGAGGTGTGGCCTAACCAGTGCAGTTTACGGGGGCAGAATGACCTCCCTGCTCCTGCTGGCCACACTGTTCTTGATGCAGGCCAGGATGCCATTGGCCCTCTTGGCTGCCTGGGCACACTGCAGGCTCATGTTCAGCCTACCATCAACCAGTACCCCCAGGTCCCTTTCTGCCTGGCTGCTCTCCAGCCACTCTGCCCCCAGCCTGTAGCACTGCATGGGGTTGTTGTGGCCAATGTGCAGAACCTGGCACTTGGATGTGTTCAGTCTCATGCCGTTGGACTCTGCCCATCTGTCCAGCCTGTCAAGGTCCCTCTGCAAAGCCTCTCTGCCCTTCAGCAGATCAAATCCTGCCCCCAGCTTGGTGTCATCAGCAAATTTACTGATGATGGACTCAATGCTCTCATCCGGATCATCAACAAATATGTTAAAGAGCACAGGGCCCAGCACTGATCCTTGGGGCACACCACTGGTGCCTGGCTGCCACCTGGATGTGGCACCATTCACCACCACTCTCTGGGCTCGGCCCTCCAGCCAGTTTCTAACCCAATGCAGTGTGCTCCCATCCAGGCCATGGGCTGACAGCTTGGCCAGGAGTTTGCTGTGGGGGATGGTGTCAAAGGCCTTGCTGAGGTCTAGGTAGACTACATCCACAAGCCTCCCCACATCCACCAGGCAGTCACCTGATCATAGAAGGAGTTATGAAGTTCACAGTCATGAAGGCTGTCCAGGCATATAATCTTGCAGAGGAAAGAAAAACAAGAAACAAAACAAATTAATAATAGGAATAGAAACTCTGTTTTTCCTTCCACAATAAAACTTAAGTTGCCAGGAATAAAAAGTAATTTATATTGAAAAACTAGTTGAAAGCTAGGTGCTACGTGGAATGGAATCTACAGGTTTGGCATGGCTTTTTCTAGTGCTTATTTACTTGTCAAAACTCTCTTTAAGCCATGGAGCTCTGCTGATATTTGTAGACATACCAGCTTTTGATCCTGAAAGTCTAATTGTGTTTGTTTCCCTTCTCCAGCTATTGATAGGCTACGAAAATGGGACCGTAGTACTCTGGGACTTACGATCCAAAAGAGCTGACCTGAGAGCTTACTATGATGAGGTAAGCAGTTTCCATCCGTTCAGAAATGCTGTTGTTCAGCAGTTCCTCATATGTCTTGCCAAACAGAGGGGTATTTATCTATCTATCTATCTATCTATTTATTTATTTCTCCCAAGGCATTGCTTGTCCTGGGAGTTCTGTTTGTGCTATGCCTTCGAACAAGGTATTGACAATAGAAATCAAAACCTGAAACCGATATTCTAACGCATTAGGCTGTTGTGAGCATGCTGCAACACAGAGTCTCTTCCTCTTGATTCTGATGAGTTTGCCAGTTTCTGTGTGGGGATCCTCACTGGTACAGAACATAGCAATAAGCTGAGTTGAGATACAGCTACAAGAGGAATACGTTGAGACTCTTGAACGTGTCCAGAGAAGGGCAACGAGTCTGGGGAGAGGTCTCGAGCACAGCCCTGCGAGGAGAGGCTGAGGGAGCTGGGGTTGCTTAGCCTGGAGAAGAGGAAGCTCAGGGGAGACCTTCTTGCTCTCTCCAACTCCATGAAGGGAGGTTGTAGCCAGGTGGGGGTTGGTCTCTTCTCCCAGGCAACCAGCACCAGAACATGAGGACACAGTCTCAAGCTGCACCAGGGGAGGTTTAGGCTTGAGGTGAGGAGAAAGTTCTTCACTGAGAGAGAGTGATTAGCCATTGGAGTGTGCTGCCCAGGGTGGTGGTGGAGTCATCATCACTGGAGGTGTTTAAGAAGAGACTGGCTGAGGCACTTGGTGCCATGGTTTAGTTGATTAGATGGTGTTGGGTGATAGGTTGGACTCGATGATCTCAAAGGTCTTTTCCAACCTGGTTTATTCTATTCTATTCTATTCTATTCTATTCTATTCTATTCTATTCTATTCTATTCTATTCTATTCTTTTCTTTTCTTTTCTTTTCTTTTCTATTCTATTCTTTTCTATTCTACTCTATTCTGTTCTGTTATGTTCTGTTCTATTCCAATTAGTTATCCTTTCCTCCTCTGTGGTTCCTTGCTGTGTCGTTACTCTGTTTTGTACAACTTGTGTTGATTTGCTATCACCTGCTGAAATAGTTGCAAGGTCCATAGTTTGTCTTTAAAAGGCTTGTGTGGCTAGCCATTGTACTTTATTCCAGACTTTCAGTCTCCTCATTGGTAATGTTCCAGATCTGCTAGGAATTCCCTATGGAGCCCCTAAAAAGGGCTCCTTTTTAAATCCTGGGTTGTATAGCTTTTGTGAGTTATAAGTTATTATTTTGGTATGTGCCACTTCACATGCGGCCATGACCCAAAGTTTTCAATCCTAGACCTCTTCCTATAGATTGCTCACCTAAGATCACAGCTCAGAAAACATAATTCCTGCTCCACTTTGCCATACTCCCTGGACCAAATGAAGGTCTCTGTGCCCCACGATGTTTGACTGACCTCTCAGTATCATTCTTCTGGTGCTGAGCCAGCCACTTGCAATTGCAGGGTCTCTGTGAGGTCTCAGATAAATTACAGTGTCTGTGTCTTCACTGAATACCGAAGTGCCCCTTTGAGTGGGATCTGAATGAAATTAATCTAGCCCCATTTTTCTTGCTAGCATTATGCAATTTTGAAACAAATGCAGTCGTCCTATTTGGTGGTGAAAGAACTGCAAATCTCATCTAACTCACCACTTCCTCTTCTGCCATCTCTAAGGATTGCCAGATGAGTGAGATGATCTTTTCTGGCTTACCAGTGGAGCAGATACTTAAATTTAGTATCAAAAATTTGCTCTGGCACCAGGTTTCTCCATTAACACTTGGTGCATGCTGTGAGAAAATTTATTTTCTTCTCTTTGATGCACTGTGAGTGTTCATTACCAAGGCAATTTCTTTCTTCTCTGAAATCTTCAAATAGCTGTCTACCTTGGTAATGTCACTCAGGCTCAATGTTGGCACCCTCAAGACTCCGTCCAAGTGCTCATCCTTTCACAGGATCAAGCCTCAGCTGGACTTCTCCTGTGTTACCCTGACAGCATTGGATTTCAGGCCCCCCATACCAGCTGCTGAAAAGGAAGCTCTATTGTTATTCAGAGCTGTAGAACCTGTTACTGTGCAGCACAGAGGAGAGAAGTCAGCAGCTAATATTTTTTTACAGAAGAGTGAAGGAGGCTGTGTCTCGGTCCAGAGAGGGAAAGAGACTCAGTTCTTATGAATATTCCCGTGTTGTGAAATTAGAGGCACAAACGAGGCCAAAGTATCAACAGCTGGACTATTTATTACATAAATAAAGTGGACATAAGAAGGGGAGAGGGAGAAAATGGAGAGGGAGAGAGAGAAGAGAGGGAGAAGAAGAAAGGAATTATATTGCCACACCCCTCACTCCCCCAAGACAGTTTGAGTCTGTGGAGGAAAGGTGCTGCAGGAGATGTTAGGTTGGTACAGGAACGGTGCTGAGGCTCTGGCTGGAGAAGAGCTGTGGTCCTCTGGGCAGCCTGGGTCTATAGCGAAAGGGTGCTGAGGCTTTGGCTGGAGAAGAGCTGTGGTCCTCTGGGCAGCCTGGGTCTATAGCGAAAGGGTGCTGAGGCTTTGGCTGGAGAAGAGCTGTGGTCCTCTGGGCAGCCTGGGTCTGTAGCGAAAGGGTGCTGAGGCTTTGGCTGGAGAAGAGCTGTGGTCCTCTGGACAGCCTGGGTCTGTAGCGAAAGGGTGCTGAGGCTTTGGCTGGAGAAGAGCTGTGGTCCTCTGGGCAGCCTGGGTCTGTAGCGAAAGGGTGCTGAGGCTTTGGCTGGAGAAGAGCTGTGGTCCTCTGGGCAGCCTGGGTCTGTAGCGAAAGGGTGCTGAGGCTTTGGCTGGAGAAGAGCTGTGGTCCTCTGGGCAGCCTGGGTCTGTAGCGAAAGGGTGCTGAGGCTTTGGCTGGAGAAGAGCTGTGGTCCTCTGGGCAGCCTGGGTCTGTAGCGAAAGGGTGCTGAGGCTTTGGCTAGAGAAGAGATGTGGTCCTCTGGGTAGCTCCACGGCCTCTTTTCACTGGAGCAGCATTGTCCCGGGCTTTTCCTTCTCAGTGGCATGGTCTGTCTCCTGTGTTTTCCTTCATCTCCTGCGCTTTTCTTCCTTTAATCATCCAGTCCAGGAGACACAGTCCCCCATATTTTTCTTCAGCGTTTCTCTTCCGCAAGCCAGTAGTTGCTCAAGTCTTTTATACAGTTTTAGTTTACAGGTGTGTATCCAAGTATTGTCCCTCAGGAATTCAGGGGCCAGGAAATCATCCTAGAGGTAAATGTCCAGGTATCGATCCCCCAGAAATCTTTCTGTGCATTTCTGTGTGTTTGGATGGGGGGGAGGAGGCTCCGCCTCCTCCATCCTCATCCAGACAAGCCCCCACACTCATTACACATCAGGAAAACAGGTGGTGAATCCATTGCGTCACCTTTCCCAGGGTACTTGATGGGTGGAGATTATCTTGTCTCATGAATATTCCCGAAGGTGGCCTCAGTCCATTGTTGTCAGGCCAGCTGTGGCCCAGTGAACAATGTTATCTCTGCACCTTCCAAGAGTCGTTCCAGTGGCTCTGCCCAACACATATCAGCTATTGTCTGGGCAAGCAGCAAGTGATTTTATCTTTGTTGAGTCACACCAAGAGAGACAAACTTTTAGTCTCTCACAGGCTGGTAACTGATTTTCTATCCACAAATCTAAATATTCTTGTATTTTAAGTTCAAGATGGGCACTATGTCTGCTGGCATTCACTTGTTACAGAGAGGAATAGTTTCATATCTCATGAGTTTAAAGACGTTTCTTTTCATACAACCAGACAAAAAGCTTTCTTTATCAATGAGAACCATTGTTAAAAGGTCTTTTCCATTCAGTTTTTTCTTCTCTTTCTTCTTCTTTTTTTTCTACAAGTAGAGGACACATAGCTCAGATGGAATACGTTCTCTTTATTTTCAACTGTCGTAGGGTTGGAAGGGTAAGGCCAAAAAGCCTCCTCCCTCCCTCCTGTAAAGTAAAGGGAAAGAAAGTTGAAGGGAAAGGAAAAAAACCTCACAGCTGAATTAGCAAAGCAATGGGTGCTGTATATTTACAAAGCAGGGAAACGCAGGGAAATATATACAAAATTTACAATATTTACAGTATATACAGAAATATACAACAAAGTAGCACAGAAATGAGAGTTCCCCCCCTCTGCTGAGGGGGTTCCCCACCTCTGCTCCCCCTTCTCTCTCCCCCTTTCCCCAGAGAGGGTTAGAAAAGAGAGAAAAGAGGAAAAAGTTAGAAGCAGTTATGTGTTAATTGGAAAGCAGTTAATAAAGGCCTTGCAGTTTATCAGTTTCAAGGTCAAGCCTTGGCCAAAAGCCCAGAACAGCGAGGTGCTGCTACCGAAGGAGGGAAGACAGAACTGACTGCAAAGTGCAGGAATTCCCAGGAAACTCTGCTGCACTCCCAGTTCAGAAGGTGCTTCCTTCCAATCTACCAGTGAAATTAGTTTAGATCCTTCTTTTTTCATTTACAAACATCCGTCCACCATATTCCCTTTCTTAAGGGGACAGCCTCAAACGGTCACAGCAATTTGAATGGTTGGCTAACAGAAGGATCATGAAGTGATAATGGCTCTCAGTCCATTAGGACATCACCACTGTGAAATCTTGTCCATCATTTCTAGGCTACATGGCATTGCCATACCAGTGTGATGCTTCACATCACGTCATATTTCCAGACATGGCTACAAGACACATGTTGCAGACATCTCTTCAGGATGTGTGTAATCTTATGACAGAAGCTGAATTGTTTCCTACAGTATTAGCAAGATCTGTCCAGTACAGAAGTATTCAGTATCACTAAGGTTGGAAGAGACCTCAGTACGCCCTTTAGTTTTTTGTTGCTCCTAGAATAAGAAGCTCCAATAGCTTCTAAGTGGTGGAGCTGAAAACTCTTCCCCCTGCGCACAGACCTACAATTGCAGTATTTACAGCTGCTTTTCTTACTCCACCTTCCATAGGCCTTGAAGGCTGGGAACCTTTCAGAGATAAAACATGTCTGCTCATTTCAAATGAGAGAGCATCTCAGCAAGGATAGAAAAGGTTGTACAAGTTGCGTTATCCAGAATCCTCTTCTTGGTCTTATAATCTCATAACTTCCCTATAAAGCTTTTCCCTAATACTTAAGAGCTTGCTTACCAGAGCTAAAACTTGTAGCAGCTAAAAGTAAAAATCTCTCTTTTAGCCCACTTAAAGGCTTCCTCAGTTCATCAACTCCTGATGCAAGGAGTTTCTATGTTTTCTTCTCAACTGTGTCAAACCTTCTGAAGAGATGAAAACATTCTCACCTGTGAAACAGTCCCAGAGTGGAGCTTGAACCCGCTGCTAAAGAGTTTTGTGTCTGTTCTTCAAGAGGTCACCTGTATAACATCTTTATTGATGATCTTCACAGTATCAGCAATGTTGGAAGAGACCTCAAAGATCATCAAGTCCAACCTGTCACCCAAGACCTCGTGACTAAACCATGGCACCAAGTGCCACGTCCAATCCCCTCTTGAACACCTCCAGGGATGGTGACTCCACCACCTCTCTGGGCAGCACATTCCAATAGCGAAAGACAGACATAAAGTGTGTCTTGTCAAAGACATAAAGTGTGTCACCAGTAAGTTCATAGATGACATCAAATTAGGTAGGAGTGTTGATCTGCATGAGGGGAGGGAGGCTCTACAGAGGGACTTGGATAGATTGGGTCAATGGGCCAACGTTAATGTGATGAGCTTCAACAAGGCCAAATGCCAGGTCCTGCACGTGGGTCACAACACCCAGCACAGTGTGGCTGGACAGCTGTCTAGCAGAAAGTGACCTGTGAGTTCTAATTGGCAAGCAGCTGAATATGAGCAAGCAGTGTGCCCAGGTAGCCAAGAAAGCCAATGGCATCCTTGCTTGTATTAGAAATGCTATATCCAGAAGGAGCAGGGAGGTGATTGTCACCTTGTACTCAGCTCTGGTGAGGCCACACCTTGAGTATTGTGTTCAGTTTTGGGCACCTCAATACAAGAGAGATGCGGAGGTGCCAGTGCAGAGGAGGGCAATGAAGCTGATGAAGGGTCTGGAGAATAAATCTTATGGAGAGTGACTGAAGGAGCTGGGGCTGCTTAGTCTGAAAAAGAGGAGGCTGAGCAGAGACCTCATTGCTTTACAACTACACGAAAGGACACTGTAGAGAGGCTGCTGCGGGTCTCTTCTCACAGGTAATTAGTGATAGATCAAGAGGAAATGGCCTCAGGCTACAACTGGGTAGGTTCAGGCTGGACATTAGGAAAATTTTTTCACAGAAAGTGTTGTCAGGCATTGGAATGAGCTGCCCAGGGAGGTGTTGAGTCACCAACCCTGGATGTGTTTAAAGGTCTTTTGGATGTGGTGCTTGGGGATATGCTTAAGGGGTGAACCTTGTAGAGTCTCAAGCTGTGCCAGGGGAGGTTTAGGCTGGAAGTGAGGAAGAAATTCTTCCCAGACAGAGAGATTGGGCCTTGGAATGTGCTGCCCAGGGAGGTGGTGGAGTCACCATCCCTGGAGGTGTTCAAAACCAGCCTCGATGAGGCACTTGGTGCCATGGCTTAGTTAATTAGATGGTGCTGGGGGATAGGTTGGGCTTGATAATCTCAAAAGTCTTTCCCAACCTGGTTAACTGTGTGAGTAGGCTTATTGGTTGGACTTGGTGATCCTGAGATTCTTTTACAACCCGAACATTTCTGTGATTTCTGTGATTTCTGTGTATTTGTTTCTTTGTGGGATGATGATTGTCATCTTCTCAGTGATATTAAGTATGAGATATCCAGGCCATTTCAATCAATGCTTCTGTATGATGTCCTCTATAAAAGGCTTTCCTCTCAAGCTCTTCTCTAAATTCCTTCAAAAGTTTATTTCCATTGATTGGTATAAAAAGAGAGCAGACAAACAAGACAGATCCTTCAAGGGATTCTCAAGTTATTATTGATAGTTGGCAGACCCCAAAACCGATCCATCTTCATGCAAAGATTGTTGGGAAGTTTGACAGGTTGTTTCAATGCACATGCAGAGCTTCCTGAAGCAGAGTTATCATCTTTCATTTGTGCACATTTCCAACATGGATCTTCAGAGTTTACAGAGACATTTGCCAAATGACATTTCCCTATCTTTATCAAGTGCTATGCTGTTATGGAATGAACAAAGCAGATGTGGCTCTCGGTGCAGTGCTCCTGCAGTACACAAAGGATTCTTAAGATTCAAGCAGTAGCATGAAATGAGCATGGTCCTTGTTTGAAACATGGTTAAAAGAGTCCCCATGAGTTCTTTTCAGTGGAGGAGATTTGTGATTGCAAAGGAACTGAAATGGGGTTGGGCATGGTTAATTTTAGTACATGCTGACTATGACCAAAGATGGAATCTATATATATGCAGCCACTGTGGGTACTGCAGAAGGAAAAGCATACCCAATCTGGAGTGATATGCTTTATGTGCATACACTGTGTGAACATTCACATGAGTCACCCACCATGATGAACTCCTGTTTTAAGCAAGTAACTGCTCCTTTTTATGTGTGCTTGGATGCTAAAGGAGTGGATCAGAATGCTAGACATATTCTGGCAGACAGAGATTAGGGTCTTGTTCAGTACACCTTTCAGTATTAGTTGTGACTCTCAGCTGCAACATCCAAAAGCAAATTTAAGTATTTCCTGCCCATTTGGGGCCAAAGTCTAGAAGGTGAATTTGAATTGCTGCTATGCCAGTTGTCTGTGGCAGGAGCATTCTGCCTCAGCTCCACACAACAGGAGGTTTATGCTGGCAGGTGGCACCTAGTAGCTGAGAGGCAGTTTAGCAAGCAGCTTGGTACAGTTTTCAGTTGCTAGTTACCAGCTCCTGCTCAGACACAGCGACTGTAACCATGTGAAATGTTTCTATGTGTGGTAACACATCAAAAGCATATTCAAAGCTGGCATGATAGCAAACATGAATGAGCTCATGTCAGAATTCATTTGCATAAGGAAAGACAAGTGAAGCAGCTCCCCACAGATCTAAAGTTCTTACTACCTGAGAGCAATGGCATTGGACTATATGAGCCATCTTTCTGTGTTGTCTTTTCTTCCTTCAGTTATAGTTTGGTGTCTTCCAGGTTTTTAAGAGAAATGCTGTGCCAAACCCTCTGTGGTAGGTAGAAGTTTGAGTGACACCCATTATGTCACTCAAGGGTAAATATCTTGAGTTCACTTGGTTCAGTTTGTTGTGTCATTATTGGCATGAGTAGCTTGCCAGCATGTTGGCAAAGTATTCACATGTAAGACATGGCAGATTCCCAGGTGGCCAAGAAGGCCAATGGCATCCTGGCCTCTATCAGGAACAGTGTGGCCAGCAGGAGCAATGAGGTCATTGTGCCCCTGTACTCAGCACTGGTTAGGCCACCCCTTGAGTCCTGTGTCCAGTTTTGGGCCCCTCAGTTTAGGAAAGATGTTGAGTTGCTGGAAAGTGTCCAGAGAAGGGCAACAAAGCTGAGGAGGGGTCTGGAGCACAGCCCTGTGAGGAGAGGCTGAGGGAGCTGGGGTTGCTTAGCCTGGAGAAGAGGAGGCTCAGGGGTGGCCTTATTGCCCTCTACAACTACCTGAAGGGAGGTTGTAGCCAGGTGAGGGTTGGTCTCTTCTCCCAGGCAACCTGTGAAAGATCAAGAGGACACAGTCTCAAGCTGCACCAGGGGAAGTTTAGACTGGATGTTAGGAAGAAATTCTTCATAGAAAGAGTGATTGACCACTGGAATGGACTGGCCAGGGAGGTGATGGAGTCACCATCATTGAAGGAGTTTAGGAAGAGGCTGGATGAGGCACTTGGTGCCATGGTTTAGCTGATTAGATGGTGTTGGGTGATAGGTTGGACTTGATGATCTCAAAGATCTCTTCCAACTGGGTTAATTCTATTCTATTCTATTCTATTCTATTCTATTCTATTCTATTCTATTCTATTCTATTCTATTCTATTCTATTCTATTCTATTCTATTCTATTCTATCCTATCCTATCCTATCCTATCCTATCCTACCCTACCCTACCCTACCCTACCCTCTCCTATCCTACCCTATCCTTTCCTACACTATCCTATCCTACACTATCCTATTCAAACATCTGCATCATCTTAATTCAAAGGCTTGTTTGTGGCTGTGCTGTCCAATCTCAAGAGCTGAGTAAGGTTTTGGTCAAGGGTCACAGCCTTTCAGTTGGTTTCTTCTGATATTCCCTCTAGTCCATGAGCCATTACCAACCATAGCAATCAATACACTTATTAAAAGAGGAAGATCACCAGGGAGGTTTTAATAGTGACCAGTAGCACTTAGGGCTACTTATTGGCAGCTTAAACAAAATTGATATGAGCAGCTGCAGTGATGACTTATGAATAGCCAGGCATGGTATTAAAGTTATCTGAGTAAATCAGGTGAGTGACCGTATGCAATTGTAAGTGCATTCAAGGCTTTAGTGCTTCCTGGGTTGCAAAAATGGGCATTTATTAAACTGCATTAAAAAATAAGTCTCTTGTTTGTATTTATATAAACACATACTGAGTTTTTTGCTCTTTGGCAGCTAACATTTCTGGGAGGGAAATGGATTCAAGGGAAAATTCTTTGACTTTATGCTTCTGAGGGGAGTGTGTGAGAAGCTGTGCTATGCAGTCAATCAATACTTTGCTTCACCTGAAAATAGCTTTTGCTGGTTTCCAGCATATAGCAGTGAAAATTAAGGACTTACACCATTATTCTTTCTGCTGGTTTGATGCAGTTATGGATGTTTTCAGTTCCACAAAATGCTAAGAATGGTCTATTAATTTTTGAGTTCTTCCTTTTTTTTGGCATATGTAACATTCATTGTGTGATACATGCGTTGTGTACATATGAGTGCAGTGTGCCTTGTCTCTGGAGCACTGGAAGATTGCCATGGTTTAGTTGTTTAGTTGTTTAGGTGGTGTTGGATTGGTTGATGTGTTGGACACAATGATCTTGAAGGTCTATCCTATCCTATCCTATCCTATCCTATCCTATCCTATCCTATCCTATCCTATCCTATCCTATCCTATCCTATCCTATCCTATCCTATCCTATCCTATCCTATCCTATCCTATCCTATCCTATCCTATCCTATCCTATCCTATCCTGGGGTCAGAGTGGCTGGAGAGCAGCCAGGTAGAGAGACACCTGGGGCTACTGGTCGATGGTAGGCTGAACATGACCATGCAGTGTGCCCAGGCAGCCAAGAGGGCCAATGGCATCCTGGCTTGCATCAAGAATAGTGTGGCCAGCAGGAGCAGGGAGGTCATTCTGCCCCTGTACACTGCACTGGTTAGGCCACACCTTGAGTCCTGTGTCCAGTTCTGGGCCCCTCAGTTTAGGAAGGAGGTTGACTTGCTGGAACAAGTCCAGAGAAGGGCAACAAAGTTGGTGAGGGGTTTGGAGCACAGCCCTGTGAGGAGAGGCTGAGGGAGCTGGGGTTGCTTAGCCTGGAGAAGAGGAGGCTCAGGGGAGACCTTATTGCTGTCTACAACTACCTGAAGGGAGGTTGTAGCCAGGTGGGGGTTGGTCTCTTCTCCCAGGCAATCAGCACCAGAACAAGAGGACACAGTCTCAGGCTGAGCCAGGGGAGGTTTAAGTTTCATGTTAGGAAGAAGTTCTATACAGAGAGAGTGATTGCCCATTGGAATGTGCTGCCCAGGGAGGTGGTGGAGTCGCCATCATTGGAGGTGTTTAAGAAGAGACTTGATGGGGTGCTTGGTGCCATGGGTTAGTTGTTTAGGTGGGTTGGACTGGTTGATGGGTTGGATGTGATGATCTTGAAGGTCTCTTTCAACCTGGTTTGTTCTATGTATTCTATGTCTTCTATTCTATCTAAAATTATCTTACAACATTGTGTTGGTCCTCTCCTACACCAATGAAGCAACCTTGATCTCTTCAGTGGTTTAGTTTTCACACTGAACTTCCAGGTTTCTGTGTACTTGCTCTGAAACTTAAGTATCTGGGGATAAAAAGTTATTCAAAACCAGAGCAGTACTTCTGCTCTTCCTAAATAGTCCTCTGGGCAAGACTGCATGTGTTGTATGTTACCTGTAAAACCTGCTACACAGAATTCCTTGTATGTTTGCCAGATTAATTACTTCTGAGGACAGTTATCAGAGACCCTGTGATTGCACTGTATGTCCCTCCATTTTATACTTTGACCTTAATACCTTGTTCCTTCAATTTTGGTCTTACATTTCTTACATCCTAGTGCTGTGTTAGCATTTATAATGAAATGTTTTGCCTGACTAGCAGTAGAGTGCTAAAATGTGCTGGGAATGGACTTCAGACATACAAGAGCAATCCAACTGTTGATATAGCAGTAGATTAATATAATCTAAAATCATACATCAAAATATGATTAGTGTAAACACTGCACTCCACTCCAGTCTCAAGCTCTTCTTTCATTCCTGTAGGCTATTCATTCTGTTGCTTGGCATCATGAAGGCAAACAGTTCATGTGCAGTCACTCTGATGGCAGCCTGACCCTATGGAATCTGAAAAGTCCTAACAGACCATTCCAGACCACAATTCCACACGGTAATGTTGATGGTTAAAATGGTATAAATGAGGCCAAAAGTATTGACTCTATTGCAAATCAATATATTGCCTGGAGTACTGTGTCCAGTAGGGGGTCTACAAGAAGGCTGGGGAGGGACTTCTTAGGATATCAGGTTATAGGATATAGGACATAGGACTAGGGGGAATGAAATGAAGCTGGAGGTGGGGAGATTCAGGCTGGATGTGAGGAGGAAGTTCTTCCCCATGAGAGTGGTGAAGCCCTGCAATGGCTTGTCCAGGGAGGTGGTTGAGGCCCCATTCCTGGAGGTGTTTAAGAGCAGGCTGGATGAGGCTCTGGCCAGCCTGATCTAGTGTGGGTTGTCCCTGCCCATGGCAGGGGGGTTGGAACTAGATGATCCTTGTGGTCCCTTTCAACCCTGACTGATTCTATGATTCTATGATTCAGTTCTGATGCCCCCAGCATAAGAAGGACATCAAGCATCTGGAGCAGGTCCAAGGGAAGGCCACAAAGATAATCAAAGAGCTGGAGCACCTCCGCTATGGAGACAGGCTGTGAGAGTTGGGGCTGTTCAGCCTAGAGAAGAGAAAGCTTCTGGGAGACCTTATAGCAGCCTTCCAGTACCTGAAGAGGGCCTACAATAAAGCTGGGAAGGGACTTTCTAGAAAGGCTTGTAGTGATAGAATGTGAGGGAATGGCTTGCAGCTTGAGGAGGGTAGATTTAGATTGGACATTGGAAAGAAATTCTTTACAGTAAGGATGTGAGCCACTGGAACAGGGTGCCAAGGGAATTCATGGATGTCCCCTCCCTGGAGGTGCTCAAGGACAGTTTGGATGAGACCTCAAGTAACTTGGTCTAGTGGAAGGTGCCCCTGCCTATGGCCCCTTCCAACCCAAACCATTCTGTGAGTCTATGATTAGCAAGAAGCCTGGCTAAGGGGAGAGGGAAGAAGAAAGGAAGAAAAGTTCTGTCTTCTTAAAATTCCTAATTTGTTGTATCATTTTTAGTCGCAGAAATATGAAATACAAATTTATTCATTATTTTTCTAATACCTAAGCAGAGTTTCTTATGTCTCAGCTTCAGTCCTCCCATCATGTCACTGTGTGCCTCTGAGAACAGTCTGGCTCCGTCAGCACTGTATCTTCCAGTCAAGTGGTTGTCAAAAGCAAGCACAGGCTGTCAAAAGTAACAACCCCAAAATGGTTATCTTTTAGGTTTACAAGTGACTTCTCTCTGGCTGAAAGAAAGGGCTGAGCCATAATTAACCAGGAATCCCTGAATTTCACTTGTCCACTTCATTTGATTTTATCACTCAACTAGTTTCCCTCCAGAGCATGTAACCTTTCATCAAGAAAAGGAAGTGAGTCAATCTAAGAATGTAACTTAAGAAACAATTAAGCTGTTTATGGCCATAATATAATCAGGGGGAAAAAAGGCATACATTGGTCAAATTCCTTAATTATTAGCTAAGTGTCATCCTTGTCAGTAATCTGCATGGGTTTTAGATGTCTTTGATGTGTGGTCTATGGTCCTTTAGGTGTACGCAGCAGTAAAAACCATAAAGCCAGAGCAGATGTAATTAATTTAGACAAATGCATATTTTATGGAAACAGGAACTAACACTCATCATCTCCTTAGCTTTAAAGTTCTATTAGCATGACATTTTAATACAGTTTTCATCTTTCTTTTCTTAGGGAAAGTTCAAAGAGATGGGAAAAAGCCTGAGTCTTGTAAACCAATCCTTAAAGTAGAGTACAAGACCTGTAAGAGCAGGTATGTTCTTCGCTCTGTAATTAGCTCAGTGTCCCAGTCCAGTGTAAAAGTGCCTTCAGAATTTGCTTTCTTTTTGCAAAGCTATTTCTTAGTCTTTAAAGGTACTGGATAGATAATGCAAACTTGTATGGGACTGTGTAACCTTACTGTGTTGTGTGTTTTTTTCATGCAGCGAGCCGTTTGTCATATTTTCTGGTGGGTTGTCATACGATAAGCCTTGTCGAAGACCAAGCTTAACAATCATGCACGGGAAAGCAATCACAGTTCTTGAAATGGATCACCCTATAGTTGATTTTTTAACTCTCTGTGAAACTCCATACCCAAATGGTGAGTTTATTCAGCGATTTCGGACAACATCAATGAAGGGATCTTCTCTCATACCTTCCCACTCCAGGGACTTCCAGTTGTCTCCATCTCGAGAAAACCACACCACTGAAAGTACCTGGAACTTGTTTGCATTCTCAATGTAGGAAGCAAGTAATAAGTGGACAATAAAGCATGCATTAATCTCCAAATATAACCTAGAAAGAAATGAGGAAATACTGCTATTACTCAAGCATATCTGCTTGTGTCTCTGACACTGTTCATGATGGTGAAAATCTCCAGAATGTTAAATTATTGAAGATTAAACTATCACTCATCTGCAAAAAAGCTCTTAGCCTTCAGCCTAAAGTGAGCTGTTAAAAGTATTTTAACCATAGAATCGTAATCATAGAATCAATAAGGTTGGAAAAGACCTCAGACGTCATTAAGTTCTTCACAGAGAGAGTTGTTCGCCATTGGAATGTGCTGCCCAGGGAGGTGGTGGAGTCACCATCCCTGGAGGAGTTCAAGAGGGGATTGGACGTGGCACTTGGTGCCATGGTTTAGTCATGAGGTCTGTGGTGACAGGTTGGACTTGATGATCTTTGAGGTCTCTTCCAACCTTCATGATACTGTGAAGTCCAACCTATTTACTGCATTTTGTGGAACTGCCGAATAGTGAAGTACATGCAGAGAAAACTCCAGAAAGTTAATGAAGAAAGGCTGTAAGCCAAAAGTGGACTAAGTTTAGCATTTTAATCCTTCAAGCAGAAAAGCAAAATAAACCTTACACACATGGCTAAATCAAGTACACACTTAAAATACTTAGTAAAAGCAAAATGTGTATTTGTTTCAATGTGCCTTTTTCAGTAATCAAAGTTTGTTTTGGCCTTCATTTAACTGTGTCAAATATGAGTGACACTTCCCAGGAATAATATTTGGAACCCCTCCCCAGCTCACACTGTAACATTTCACTGGAGGTGTTTAAGAAAGGCTGGGTGGGGCTCTTGGTGCCATGGTTTAGTTGATTAGGTGGTGTTGGGTGATGGGTGGGACTCGATGATCTCAAAGATCTTCTCCAACCTGGTTGATTCTATAGTTCTGTTCTGTTCTGTTCTGTTCTGTTCTGTTCTATTCTATTCTATTCTATTCTATTCTATTCTATTCTATTCTATTCTGTTCCGTTCCATTCCATTCCATTCTATGCTATGCTATTCTATGCTATGCTATGCTATTCTATTCCAGATATTTGGTTTAACCTGTTTTATTCATAGCCTTGTATATAAACAGGCCACAAATGTACATTTGTAGCTGTCCTTAAAGGAAGATAAATCAAGTGCTATCAATTGACTCAGCCTTTTGGCACCAGCCATCAGAGGAGAGTACTCTGAGCTTGCATGTGCTGGAATTGTTTGCTGCTGTTGAAGAGAGAGTCATAATTTCACCTTTATGTTTTTTATGCATCAAGGGAAGCATTTACTTTTACTTTTTATAAATGAGAAAAGCATTTAATAAAAAAAACCCAAACAATATAATCTCCTAACATGTGTGTGGCAGGAAGGAGTGTGTCAATATTGCCCCTGGAGGTGTTCAAAAAAGGATTGGACGTGGCACTTGAAGGCATGGCTTAGTAGTCATGAGGTGTTGGGTGACAGGTTGGACTTGATGATCTTTGAGGTCTTTTCCAACCATATTGATTCTATGATTCTATGATTCTAATATCTAAATTGAACACAGCAGAATTATAGGATTCTATTGGAATTGCTTTGGAAATGAAGATATGGTGTATCAGTAAGTGCATTGGGCCAGCTGTTCTTAATCTGGTCTTGAAGAACAGTTCTACACAGTAGAAGTATTACTATTGGGCAGCAAAAATACATTTTCTGTATAATAATTGGATTCAGCAATGCAGTGATACACACAACCTATGGGGTTTGGATTTTTTATTTAGAATAGAATAGAATAGAATAGAATAGAATAGAATAGAATAGAATAGAATAGAATAGAATAGAATAGAATAGAATAGAATAGAATAGAATAGAACAGAACCAGACCAGGTTGGAAGAGACCTTCAATATCATCGCGTCCAACCCACCTAATCAACTAAACCATGGCACCACGCACCCCATCAAGTCTCCTCATGAGCACCTCCAATCATGGTGACTCCACCACCTCCATACCCCATCATCCTGGCAAGTTATAGTACAACAATTCTATTTCTACTATGTATGCCATCAGCAGTAGTGGCCCAAAGTAATTTCTCAGTTCCTGCCTGGCTCTGGTTTGCAGATATGTGTAGTTTCTGCTTGGACTTGGGATTTCTATCTTAAAACTTTTGTTTAATATGCTGTGAATGATTGGGGAACATAAATATGTTCTGCTTTTTTGATAATGGCTGTTAGAACTCCATGTCTTTTTCACCTGATTCCTTGCTTACAGAATTTCAAGAACCCTACGCCGTAGTTGTGCTTTTGGAAAAGGATCTCATTGTTGTTGACCTGACACAAAGCAAGTGAGTATGGAGTTTGGCATGAAGTTACTTGTGCTGTGCAGCAAGTTGTGATAAAAATCCAAATGTTGTTATGCAATGTCATTTTAATATCCAATATCATTTACTCTTGGTAATTCACTCCCTATGTTTACTGCTATTTTAAGAGCAAAGATCAGCTAATCAATTTGTGATAATATTTGTTCTTAAGTTTGGGAACAAATTTAAATCTCTGGTCCATTCAGCACATCCCTCAAACACTCACTCAACATCAAAGTTAAGTAATACTTGGTCACATGCTGAATTATGACCTCAATGTATGTCTTGGAAATCAGATTCAACTAATACGCATATGCATGCCTAACCTCACTAGGCTCCACAGGGACAGCCTGATCTAATTGGCTCTGTCCCTGCTCAGTGCATAGTGGGGGTTAGACAAGGTGACTTTTGAGTATTCCTTCCAAGCCAGTGCGATCTATGAATCTGTGACTATCACTTAAGTATTTACTTAACTACCTCAATAAATAATGGCATCAATTTATAGTGGATCTGTGGGGTTGTTTCACGATGCAGCTGCTGCTTTAAATGTCAAATAGTCCTTTCACATCAGAGTCAATGTTCATCTCAAAGAGGAACTGTGTGTTGCAGAACAATGTGTCATGGAATGCAGAATCCAATTCTTTACTTTGTTCTGCCTCCAACACTGCAAGTAATTTGCATCCGTGGTCACAGTGCTACAACTGGAAACAGATTTTGCCCTTAGCATCTTGAAACATTTTGAGTGAACCATATTCTAATCTCACTCGCTTTCAAGAGTAATTCAAATAATCTCAGCAATACAAAATGGATGCAACTGAAATCAGAATCAGAGCTCCTGCATTGTTCAGTTGGAAATAACATTGTGTAATAGGCCAGAAGTGAGGCCTTCCTTCTTATCAAACTGTCCAAACTGATGGAAATGAGAAATAAACCAAGACCCACTTCATCTCTTATCACAGTGGTTCATTGTCGAATCAGTACTCTGCCAAGCCAATAAGCTAAGCTGCTCAATGCAAAACTCACAGCTGTATAGGTAATTCTTAGGTCATGATATGCATCAGAGCCATGATCCCGAAGTGTCTGTAGCATGTGTCACTTCTGTGTAGGGTAGGCTTTTGAGATGTTGGGGAGTATTAGTTTGCAATCATCATTCAGACAAGTAGCTCTATTAGCCTTAGGAACTCTTCACATGAATGAGTGTTTTGGTGACAAGAGGATTCTTGTCACAGCAGTGGCATGTTTGTATTTTCATTTGAACAATTACACATGTTGTAATAAATAAAGGAAAAGAGATGTTATCAGTAATGATTGTGCTGTTACATACTAACATGTAAGAATGTGTTTCTTTCTATGGCTGAGTGTGTCACAGTGCTTCTAATAAATTGTCTTCCTTAACTAGTTTTCCAATCTTTGAAAATCCATACCCTATTGACATTCATGAGTCACCTGTTACCTGCACAGAATATTTTGCGGACTGTCCTCCAGATTTGATTCCTGTGCTCTATTCTGTAGGAGCAAAACATAAAAAGCAAGGATACAGCAATAAGGTAAACAAAACCAAATGTTATTATTTGTTTAAAACAAAGCAATTAGATGTACAACCTATGTTTTTGTAACCTCTTACAATTTTGTTTCTGTAATCATCTGTCCTGGTTGGAGGCCAGGCAGATGCCCCTCTTGCCCCTGAGAGGGGGAAATGAATGACACCCAAATGGATTGCAGAAGTGATGGAAAGTTTAAATGGAAAAGCAATTAGTGTCTTACAGAAGCTACAAGCAGAGACAAAACAAACCCAAAGCATAGAGAGTCCCCTGCAGCACACCCAAAAGCCTCCAAAAAGCTTCCCTTTTCCCCACCTGAGGGTATACCCAAAACCCCCCAGGGCTCTTTCTCCCTAGTCTCAGGCTAGTCTCAGGCTGGCCTAAGAAGCCTTGAGATACTCCCCCACCATTACCCAATAGGGAGCATCTCCCACAGGAGCAGACAGGGAAGAAAAGAGGAAGAGAAAGACTTTGCAGATGGACTTACAGGGCACAGGATATTATGGGCATGAAATACACAGCTTCCTGTGTCCACCTACTGGGCTGGACCCTTGGGACACCGGAGGTGTAACTTATGTGGCAGGAACAGGAGGCACCCAGCCTAAACTGCCACATCATCACTTTCAAGATGGTGTAACCAGCAGCTTAGCAGTATGTTTACAGCTTATTATTTGTCCCTCAGAAACACCATCACTCAAGCACAACTATGACTGTTATACAGGACTTCATAGTTTCATTGTTTCATTCAGGGTTGGAAGGGACCACAAGGATCATCTTCATCATGAGTTCCTTATGACTTCATTATGAGGCTTCTGGAATCATGACAAATCAGACTCAGTTATAAGAAAGCCATCAGTTTACAATTTCAATTTGCATGGATAAATTGTCTTAAAGAAAAAAAGTATAAACATTGTAACTGAAAGAAGTTAGCAGAAGAGCTTCAGTGAAAGTTGAAGGTTGACAGCATGTCTGTGAGGTTTTCATTGAACAGAGATACTAATAATCATTTTACTGAGCCACCAAAGGCTTAACATACTGCTTTTAGAAACAGGACAAGCTGCAGAAATAATAACAAACACAATCCTTTTATAGAGTATTAGTCTGGTTTGTGTTTTGACTTAAACTAATCCATCCTAATAGGGGCTGGTTTTGTTTGTTTTAATGGGTAAGCAATTAAGACTTTGTCAGGCTTTTATTCATATTAGCAGAAGCGTTCTCCTTGGACCTGCCTTATTTTCCATGAACTGAGAAAGTGGGCTCTTCTTTTGGGTTTTCATTCAGCAAAGGGCTTCAGAAGATATTTTTTCCTCTGTTTTGAATTTGTCTGCTTATCTATCCTTACCTAGTATACCCTGTTTCCCAAAGTTTTCACCTCCTACCTCTATTCATTGTAATCACTCTTGTCCCCTGGCGCATAGAAATACATGCTCTGAATGTAGGTCGCCACTCATTTGCCACCCACCTATTTCTGTACCCACAATCACTATATAGTTCCATATAACCAGCTTTTTTCCCCCACTTTTCTTCCACCCACTCATACTCTAGACACATCCTCACCCACTCTGCACATATTTTTATCGTTCACATTCCAGATCCATACAGGTCAAGCTTTAGGCACAGACCAGCAACCTGCTCTACCAACCTAGGCCAAGGAAGAGAATGGAAGTCTTGCCACTATGTAATGATTTAGTGCAAGGGCTGAACTCCCTGCTCCCCCAACACAAAAGTGAGGGGCAAAGTAACACACAAAACCCAGGGTTGAGATAAAGAGATAAGAGGTTAATATAACATAGCTATCATAATCACAATGGAGAATTATGTTAGCTAATAATCTAATTAATCTAATAATACAATGCATGATTACCTTAGCTTAGCCTATTTGCAGAAGAACAGTGAAGTACAGGGATAAAAAACCCAGCTTAAAACAGAAAACCAAACCCAGCAGCTACCCAACTCCCACTCATTTCAACATCATTGCCTGCACAAAAGAGACCACACCCAAGGAGCCAGAACCAAGAAGCCAGAACAGGAAGCCTCCCATGTTGCAGTCTGAACTTCAAGCCCCATAATACTTTGGTGCAGTTAGCATTTCCATTTGTTGAAGCTGGCAAGACTGCAGGATGGTATGAATAACAGCAGCAGGTTCAACTCAATCCACTAGTGAAAAATATGCAGAGAAGAGATGATGATTTCATACCTTCTGTAAATGTTGCATTCCCTTATCTTGCATCTTGTGGTCTCTTGCTCAGATGTTTGTTTCTGGGACAATCTTTTCAGTAATCTTTGTCCTCAAAATAGATGTGCAATCTATTCAGTGTCCTATGGAAACTCCAAGAGTCCAGCAATCTGGGAAGAGTAACACAGCCTTATATTATTCCTTCCTCTAGTTCCTGTGTTGTGCTCTTGAGTGCTGCCTGTGCAGAAATACTGTAAAAACATAGAGCTTTAGTCAATCTCATTTTTAAAATGCTGTGTTTCAAAAGCCTTGGTTGGTAATGTAATAATGTTCATAAGCTTTAAGCCTTGAATGCTACATGGTTTTGGTCCTTTTATGAGTTGTGTTGCTTTTTTGGAGGAAGATGTTGTTTAGTTTAAAAACTAACTCAGCAAGACTCATCAGAGTTAGTTGTCATCTCTGTCCTCTTGTTGTTTGTTTAGGAGTGGCCTATCAGTGGTGGAGCGTGGAACCTTGGAGCTCAGACCTATCCTGAAATCATCATTACAGGGTGAGAATAAAACTGAGGATTGTTACTTTTAACACATTAGTATCTACAGCTTTTGACTGTGGGTTAGCTATAGATTAAGAGGTGACCCTTCACAAAATACCCATATCCTCTTCATTTGAGGTATGGAGTCTTTTTGACTGTAGGTTAGCTGTAGATAAGAGGTGACCCTTCACAAAATACCCATATCCTCTTCATTTGAGGTATGGAGTCCTTTTGACTGTGGGTTAACTATAGATAAGAGTTGACCCTTCACAAAATACCCATATCCTCTTCATTTGAGGTGTGGAGTCTTTTCCCTTGCACACAGTCCCCACAGAAATTCCCATTTGCTGTAGAAAACAGAGATTTCTTTACTTGGGGATGAGCTACCATGAAGAATGATCATTTGAGGCTCCAGAAAGTCTACAAGCTTGGGAGAGTGGGGTCTTTGGCAAGGAGAGTTTCACACTATCATAGTTTCACAGTATCACCAAGGTTGGAAGAGACCTCAGAGATCTTCGAGTCCAAAGATCATCATTCAATGTTCAATGAAAGGGAGCATTTTTGCCTTGAAGGTAATAGAGAATAGCTTTTAAAAGGGGAAGAGCTGTTCTTCTGTAGCTGTTGTCCTGTAGCTTGTGTCCTTTGGCCTTCTGGGGACTTTGTAACTGGGGAGTGTTTGGGAATTCATCTTAATGCCCCAGCACTAGTGAGGCTGTGGTGCACTGCGATGAATTTTACCTTGTGAGTGGAGAGCCAGCCCCATAACAAAAATATCTAGAAAGGCTCAAATTGCAGTAGAAGCAATGCCTGCTGGATTTTCACGGGGCTGTGCTGTGAAACAGAAGCTATTTAGCTTTGATGCACTGTGTTTCCCTCTGGTTATTACTTAACACTTCTTTTTAAAAGAAATATTATGATTTGTGCAGCAAGGTGCTGAAGGGATTATTCTCATTTTAAACAGAACTGTCTTCTTTCCTCAGCATTACTTCAGGGATGGTTTTACATTGCTATGAAGAACACAGCTGTAAGGGATTAAACAAATTTAAGTTCATAGTATCATAGTATCAGTCAGGGTTGGAAGGGACCACAAGGATCATCCAGTTCCAACCCCCCTGCCATGGGCAGGGACACCCCACACTAGATCAGCCTGGCCACAGCCTCATCCAGCCTGGGCTTAAACATCTCCAGGGATGGGGCCTCAACCACCTCCCTGGACAACCCATTCCAGGGCTTCACCACTCTCATGGGGAAGAACTTCCTCCTCACCTCCAGCCTCAATCTCCCCACCTCCAGCTTCATTCCATTCCCCCTAGTCCTATCACTACCTGAGATCCTGAGCAGTCCCTCCCCAGCCTTCCTGTAGCCCCCTTCAGATACTGGAAGGCCACAATTAGGTCGCCTCGGAGCCTTCTCTTCTCCAGACTGAACAGCCCCAACTCCTTCTGTCTGTCCTCACAGGAGAGGTGCTCCAGCCCTCTGCTCATCCTCGTGGCCCTTCTCTGGACACATTCCCTTCTGTCCCCTACTGACAAGTTCCCTTCTGTTTTTTCCCTAGTTCATTATACAAACTTTGGGTGCACAGGCTTTAGCCTGGCTCACTGCAAAGCCAAAAGGGCTGTCATTTAAACCTGGAATTAGTGTGGGAATTCATTTCTTACTGTTGCAAGCTTCAATCTCACTGAGGCTTAGTTCTCTGTAGGAAATGCACAAACAGGAGTTTTATTTACCTGAACAAACTAATAACAGAATATTTTCTTATAGTTATTGCATGTATGATTGTAGACTGTCAGGAAGAGAATCACCATGTGAGCAAAATACAGGTTTTTCTGTTCACTGTTTTCATTCACTGAAAGTAGAGGATGTTTTGCAATTGCATCTTGTTTTAACACATTAATTTTTTGATGTTTTTTTTAAGCCATGCAGATGGATCAGTAAAGTTTTGGGATGCTTCTGCCAGTAAGTCTCTAAGTTCTCTTTTATATAATGCTGACAAATCACAGACAGACATCTATAGATCGTGATGCTTAGCTGTGTGAGAAGTAATGCCTGTAATTATATTAAGAAGAATGAGGTGGAATTCAGCAAATTTTTATTAGCTTAAGGAAAAAGCCAGTGCTAATGAGTTATATTTGACAGAAAAGAAGGGAAAAGCTTGAGAGGAATAAAAACCACACATCCAGCATACCAAACCTATGAAGGATGAAGTGTTGGTAAAAGAATTCCTAGAGCATTATCTTCTTCTGTGTATAAGAGTGGACACACTCTGATATTCAGTTAAAGTTGGTATTCAGCTCCAATTGAAATACCTCTTCTAGTCTGAGTACAATCTAATAACTTTTACAGCTAACTAAAAGTCAATACATCTCACAACATGTCTAAGGAGGCAAAGAGAGAAAAGACCTAACAGTTTCCTTCTCCAGCCTCAAGCTCCAGAAAACAATTGTGAAGCATTTGCATTCATCCTAGCAGGGAAAAAAGCTTCAGAAGATACTTGTGTGCATTCTAGCTATAAGGACACATGTCAAACCCAGCATTTCCCCCTACAGACTATGCATGTGATACTTGTTAGGAAAATATGTTTATTAATAACATGCATAGACTTTGGTTGAAAGTTCAAATAACGTGACTCTGCTTTGTGAAAGCTGCAGCAGAGTTGCCTTGTATCACAGTATCACAGTATCACTAAGGTTGGAAGAGACCTCAGAGATCATCGAGTCCAACCTGTCACCACAGACCTCATGACTAGACCATGGTACCAAGTGCCACATCCAATCCCCTCTTGAACACCTCCAGGGATGGGGACTCCACCACCTCCCTGGGCAGCACATTCCAATGACGAATGACTCTCTCAGTGAAGAACTTTCTCCTCACCTCAAACCTCACCTCAAGCACAGCCCTGTGAGGAGAGGCTGCGGGAGCTGGGGTTGCTTAGCCTGGAGAAGAGGAGGCTCAGGGGAGACCTTCTTGCTGTCTACAACTACCTGAGGGAGGTTGTAGCCAGGTGGGGGTTGGTCTCTTCTCCCAGGCAACCAGCACCAGAACAAGAGGACACAGTCTCAAGCTGTGCCAGGGGAGGTTTAGGCTGGATGTTAGGAAGAAATTCTTCCCAGAAAGTGAGATTGGCCATTGGAATGTGCTGCCCAGGGAGGTGGTGGAGTCACCATCACTGGAGGTGTTTAGGAAGAGACTGGATGGGGTACTTGGTACCATGGTTTAGTTGATTAGATGGTGTTGGGTGATAGGTTGGGCTTGATGATCTCAAAGGTCTTTTCCAACTTGGTTAATTCTATTCTATTCTATTCTATTCTATTCTATTCTATTCTATTCTATTCTATTCTATTCTATTCTATTCTATTCTATTCTGTTCTGTTCTGTTCTATCTGGTTTCATAACTAAAACACTATTCTCTCATCTTTTTCTTGCTCTCCTTAGGCAAGCTAGCTAGGTTGATCTAGTACACAATTGCACTAATGTACATAACAGTTTTCCCTTTATAGGTACTGGGCCTGAGTGCTTTTTTCCTGACCTTATGCAGTTATTAATTAATGCCACTGATAATATAAAAGTAGTAATAAAAACCAAGTAAGAATGACAATGAAACAAAATAGGCTTAATTATAACCCCTCCTTTACCTCTGAAATTCATGTCTGTGGAATTCTGTTGTTGCCAAAAGCTTCTGGGTAAGAATGCTTCATGAACAGGTATCAATGCAGGTATTATTATTAGTCAAGAAAATCAAAACATTTTAGAACTCCTCTTTGTTCAAAATTCTGTGTGTTGCCTGGGTCACCAAAATACTTTCCTAATGTCTTCTCCTGAAGTAGCATAGAGTCTTTACATTCTAACAAGGCAATAACCTCAGAAAAGTGAAGTCTTAGTTTCATACCTCATTAGGAGAACAGAACCATTATCAGAGCCTCCCTGTAGCATTCAGTGTGAGCCTAATTATGGACATGACAGCTAACTGACACCTCTGGCATCCTGTCCCAGAGAGCACTAAGAATTTCTTCACCAATTTTGGAAGTATTAAATGCATATCCTAACAGTACTAGGCAACAGAACAATACCTGTATTGTATAATACCCATCTTCTTCTTCTCTTTAGACCTTCATAAGGTTCTTTATTATGCTGTAATGAAAAGAGGAAGGGAACTGAGGAATTTTTCTCTCTGATTTGCTTCATGTGAGTCAGTATTTTTATTTAATATGTTTTAATATATTCCAGTTACTCTGCAGATGTTGTACAAACTAAAAACATCAAAGGTCTTCGAAAAACAGAAACCAGGAGAAGGAAAAGCAACAGCTGAGATTGTGGAAGAAGATCCTTTCGCTGTGCAGATGATGTACTGGTGCCCTGAAAGCCGAATTTTCTGTGTGGCAGGGGTTTCTGCATATGTGGTTGTTTACAGGTTCAGCAAACATGAAGTAAATACTGAAATTGCAGTAAGTCCCTTCATAATTTTGCTCTCATATAAAAAGAACATCATTTCTAAATTGTCTTGCTGTTTCTGCTCATATTCTTAAGCAAAGTTAATATCAAGCTGTACCAGATAGAGATTTAGGGACCTTCAACCCTTTTGAGTGAAATCTTGATCCTACCAAAGTTACTGACAACAACTTGAGTTTTTGAGAGCCAGCTCTCCACGTTTTTTTGCTTTAATAGTAACAACCAGAACAGCTTTCAGACAGTTTGCTTCTCAGACTTTGTGGTACAGTAAATCTCTGTTGTATTTACCTGCTCTAAAAATACTGGCTGCTGTATGTTATGATTAGATAATGTACATTGTGTGCTTACATAATAGTGCTCTTATTAACTCAAGTATTAAATCTCTTTCATTTATGTTCATGGCATTAGTACCCCAAGGGGACTGGAAATTGTCACTGGCTTTAACCACATTTCAAGAGTTGATTTTTTTTTTCCCTAGCTTATGCTGACTTTATTCCCTTAAAAATGGACACTATATGAAGTGCCAGATTATTTATGGCTAAGCACTTGATGGCTTCCTAAGTGTTATGTTGCTTTTGCCTGTTCAAATACTTCTTTTTCTACTGTTTTCAAGTCATAGTAGTATCATAGTATCAGTCAGGGCTGGAAGGGACCACAAGGATCATCTAGTTCCAACCCCCCTGCCATGGGCAGGGACACCCCACACTAGATCAGTCTTAAGAAGCCACCTTATTTCATGCAGAATCACCCAGTCAATGTTCTTTTAACTGCACTGCAGTCCCTTTTTACTTACAGCCAGACTGACTTTGGTTTTAACCTTGCATTTTTGCACAGGAGCCACAACCACTGCTAACAGTGTGTCTGGACAGCATTTATAATGTAAAACATTCTTTCTTAAGTCCAAGAAGTTTAACAAGAGGCTACTCCAAGGGCAAAGCCAAACTGAAAATTACTACCTCTCTAGGCTTGCCATTCTGTAGTGCTGGAGACCACTTTGCAGCTCAAAACACTCTCAGCAGAAAGCATTTCTTTGTGTCAGCCAGTGCTCAGCAAACCCCAGGGAGTGACCCAAAAATCTCTCTTTTATTTTCCACCTTTCCCAATTACAGCTCTTTTCCTTTTCACACTATTTTCATGTTCTTTAGAAAGTCTATAGCTTGGCAAAAACATGTCGGTTTTGTCCTGTAGCTGTGTGCCATCTGGTAAGGAAATTCATCACCTATAGCTCTTCTGTGGTTTTCCTCTTATATTTGTCCCCCAGAAGCAGTCATGAAGCAAGCTGAATGTATCCTTTCAGGAAAGCTTTAAAACTAATGAACAGTCATTTCACCTTACTGACCAGCTCATGTATAATGCTGCTAAAATGGCTAAACTTTTGTATTCACACATTGTTCCATAGTAAATGCCTCTTATCTCTTATTACCTAACATCTAATTCCTTTATTTTCCTGTCTTCTACTTTTGTGGCTGAATTGCATCAGAAATGGCATTTTCTGAGGTTTTTTAATATGTGCTATTTAACAGTGTCTCAGATTTTATCTGTAATTCAGAGGCATTTGTATGAGGAATTGTCCTCTAAAGAGTTGCTTTAATATTATCTAAGCTTGGTGGCGTAGTCACCGAGTTCCCCTGGGTTTTGTGAATCCCTGAGATGGGCCTCATCCTTTCCTCATCATTTTTGCTGCAGGCATTCCAAGACTTCATTCTTAAATATTATTTTTTTTAATAAAAAGTGTGGAAGTCTCTGTTGGAATTAGCAGCTGACTTCAGGCTGCCTAGCTGTGTCTATACTGAGACTGCGCTGGTCAGTCCCAGGATCTCTTTGCTGCCTGAGGTGAATCCAAGTCCTAGTGCTTAGTGTCTTCCTTCTCCAGCAGCCAGCCTGAGCTCACCTTGAGTTCAAAATGCAAATCCCATCATTTTGAAGAAGGTTTGACTGCCTGATGTAATGTTACTGCAGTGGGAAATGGGGAGCATGGAGTCTACTCAAAGGTTTCTCCATGTAGCAGGGAAGTCTGCTGCTGAACATGTCCCAGAGGCACAAATTGTGCCTGGAATTTCTTTAACAGAAATATTATATGCATCATTCCTTATCACATTCTGGAGGTAGGTAGTATGTGTGAGACAATCTTGGAGTCATGCAGTATGTAAAAAGCATTTGCTACTGCTGTTCTGAGTCTACTCCATCCTGTCTCAAAAGGATATCTAGGTATCTATTAAACATGGTAACTTTTCTAGTGAGCAGTCTTTTCTCAGGGAATCTCTTTTTCAAAGCCCTACAGAAGAGCCACAGGAAAAAAGTTTACAATAATTTGAATGTAGAAAGGAAAATCAATGAGCCTGGTAGTGGGATCCTCAAAATAAATTGGTACAACAGGTCTGTACCACTTCCAAGGTCCAGCCAAAGCAGGGACCAAAATATAGAATCATAGAATCAATAAGGCTGGAAAAGACGTCAGAGATCATCAAGTCCAACCTGTCACCCAACACCTCATGACTAACTAAACCACGGCTTCAAGTGCCACATCCAATTGCTTTTTGAACACCTCCAGGGATGGTGACTCCACACCTCCTTGGGCAGCACATTCCAATGGCCAGTTACTCTTTCTGGGAAGAACTTTCTCCTCACTTCCAGCCTAAATTTTGCCTGGCACAGCTTGAGACTGTGTCCTCTTGTTCTGGTGCTGGTTGCCTGGGAGAAGAGACTAACCCCCACCTGGCTACAACTTCCCTTCAGGTAGTTGTAGAGAGCAATAAGGTCTCCCCTGAGGCTCCTCTTCTCCAGGCTAAACAATCACAGCTCCCTCAGCCTCTCCTCATAGGGCTTGTGCTCAAGACCATAAAAAGATTCTCAGCCATGTTAGTAGTCTACATTTCTCCTCCTCACTGCATGGATGGTAGCTAGGACTTCACAAAATGAATTTTAGTCAAAAAAAGAAAGGCACAAAGAAAAACATCCAAGGAGTGATGCACTTCTAATATGACAAGCAGAAGAAAACACTCTTCCACAGTTACTCCAGTCTTACACGAAGATTAAACAGCATTACAAATTGTTTCAGTCAGCAGCAATTACTTCCAGGAGATTAGATTTTCCTCAGCTCAATATTTCACTCATTAGTCTTTGAAGGCAAATGGGGACCATAGGTTTCCTTAGGTGATTCAGACAAAAAACATCCATGGATTTTACAAGGAGAAATGAAGTTTGACTCTTTCTCTTCTTTCTAAAATCTTATGTTTTAACACAGTGGTTGAGAAACAGGAGAGCCCTCAACTCTTCATCTCCCTAGTCTGATCTTCATCTCCCTAGCCTCACAAAACCTAGGTATTTTCTTCATCTCCATTCTGGTACAGGTGATGTCTCAGTGGGAGATCACTAATGAAATTGGAATTTTCAGTGTCTGCATCTGCAGTTGCTTCTGATCACTTGAAAGTAACTGCACAAAAATTACTATCAGCCAGTAACCCCAAGACCTTCTCTCTTTAGGGGCTGTAGCTTGTTTTCTTTTCCAAATGGAGATCTCCTTTGATAATTAATGTGGTAGAAAGAATTGGCCAATATTTACTGTGATTCTCAGGTTTGATCTCAGATCTCTAGCTTTGAGCTCTCTGTCTACTTTCCTCTGTGTTTTGGAGTCCTTCAGTTAAGGTTTCCTGAATTAATGGAAAGAATTGAAAGAAGTTTGGGCCTGGTTGGTCATCTTTTCTCCATCTTGAGAGCCTAGAAAGACAGCAACAAGTAACTGGTTTGAACTTTGCTTTCCAGAATCCACCAAAGTCATGCTTGGTCTAAGAAAAACAGAACTCTCTGCTCTGTTATTTCTGATTTCCTGACTCCCACCTCTGGACAAATGAAGTTCATCCATCAGTACTAGCCACACTGCTGCTCTTCTGCACACTGGCTGCAACCTGTCTTGCAGAGACTCGGTTGTAGTAGGAAATGAGGAGGCAGCATTAATCATCATTCTTTTAATGAATTTGCTTCAGAATCAGAAAAGAGGCAGAAATTATTTGTGACATTTGTCCTGAGACCTGCTTGTGCCAAAATATTTCTTTTGGGATGAGAAATTAACTTACTCTTTTCATAATAAGTTCTGGAAAGCTGTGTTCTTGCCTTTCACTTAAAATAAAAGGCTTGACTCCAAGTCAGCACTGGAATATACCTATGTATTTCTCAGTCAGCACAGGGCAGAGGACTAGTTCCTCTCTGATTTTGCTGTGAGGCTGTATAAAAAACAACTGACAGTATTCTTTGCCTGCAAATGATAATGATAAATGGGAGGGGGAGGAGGAGGGAGAGGTTGGTGTAATTGTTCACAAAGAGGCTTCCTGACATTTATTTGAGCATAACAAGACTCTGAGCAGCTTCATTAAAATTATAACTGAACTTTTTTTATTTATTGAAGTCCCTAGAGGTACGACTTCAGTATGAAGTAGAAGATATCATCACTCCTGAACCGGAAACAAATCCTTCATTTCCAGATACCTCCTCCCAGTTTCCTTCTTTAAAGAGCCTTTCGGGCAGTACCAACACTGTAGCGTGTGAAGGAACAATGAAGGATAGTATCCCATGTCTTAGGTAAGTTATGGTGGGTTGGAGTTTCCCCCCCAACATTAACTGTGGCAGATCAACTCAGAAGCAAAAACTGCACTCTGCAATGGAATGAGGCCCCGTCCCTGGGGGTGTTTAAGAGCAGGCTGGATGAGGCTCTGTCCAGCCTGATCTAGTGTGGGGTGTCCCTGCCCATGGCAGGGGGGTTGGAACTAGATGATCCTTGTGGTCCCTTCCAACCCTGAATGAAACTATGAAACTATGAAACTATGAATGCAATGAATATGTACAAAATATACAGGAGTTACAATATTATACAGATATTTACAAGTAGCAAACAACATGGAAACCCCTCTGGTCAAGAGACCAGGGAAGCCATTCCACTGCCCCCTTCTACCTCCCTGTGCCAAGAGGGAGGTAGAAGAATGCCTAAACCTCCCCTGGCACAGCTTGAGACTGTGTCCTCTTGTTCTGGTGCTGGTTGCTAGAGAGAAGAAACCAACTCCCTCCTGGGTACAACCTCCCTTCAGGTAGTTGTAGACAGCAATGAGGTCTCCCCTGAGCCTCCTCTTCTCCAGGCTAAGCAACCCCAGCTCCCTCAGCCTCTCCTCACAGGGCTGTGCTCAAGACCTGTCCCCAGCCTCATTGCCCTTCTCTGGATATGTTTAAGTGTCTTAGTGTCCTTCTTAAACCATAAGGGATGGAAACTGTGTTGATACTCATGAAACAATCTTTAAAGTGACAGTGTATGGAAGTGTGCATATGTTTATTCTTTAGAAAGCAGCAAGTTGTTGTCTGGTAGAGTACACATTGCCACTATTTGGAGTAGATTAGTATGTTCCTACTAGTCAGGCAGATAAATTATGGGTTTGAATAGTTTTGGGAAAGGAATTACATGCAAAACTCCATAAACTGTAATTTCCCAGCAATTACAGTGCACTGCTGGTAAAAATTGCTCTTATTTTAGTGATTTCATTATTATTTCAGTCTAATTCTTCTTAAATATTTTTAATGCCTCAGTCATTTCAAAAGCAGTTTAAATGAACATTGCCTGGCTTTACAGATACTTCAGGCTGTGCAGCTTCTGAAAATAGCATGAGAATTTAGAAACACTACTGTGACATTGTTCCTGTAAAATGAACAGTGTATTTGGCATCCTGTTCATTTGTCCACTTCAGTCAATCACACAGTTGAAACTCAGACCTCAGTCGAATGGAATGGAATGGAATGGAATGGAATGGAATGCAATGCAATGCAATGCAATGCAATGCAATGCAATGCAATGGAATAGACTAGACTAGACTAGACTAGACTAGACTAGACTAGAACAGAATAGAATAGAATAGAATAGTAGACTAGACCAGGTTGGAAAAGTCCTTTGAGATCTCCGAGTCCAACCTATCACCCAACACCATCTAATCAACTAAACCATGGCACCAAGTGCCTCATCCAGTCTCTTCCTAAACACCTCCAGTGATGGTGACTCCACCACCTCCCTGGGCAGCACATTCCAATGGCCAGTCTCTCTTTCTGTGAAAAACTTCTTCCTAACATCCAGCCTAAACCTCCCCCTGCACAGCTTGGGACTGTGTTCTCTTGTTCTGGTGCTGGTTGCTACAGAGAAGAGACCAACCCCCACCTGGCTACAACCTCCCTTCAGGCAGTTGTAGAGAGCAAGAAGGTCTCCCCTGAGCCTCCTCTTCTCCAGGCTAAGCAACCCCAGCTCCCTCAGCCTCTCCTCACAGGGCTGTGCTCCAAAATCCTCCCCAGCTTTGTTGCCCTTCTCTGGACACCTTGCAGCAACTCAACATCTTTCCTAAATTGAGGAGCCCAGAACTGGACACAGGACTCAAGGTGTGGCCTAACCAGTGCTGATTACAGGGGCACAATGACCTCCCTGCTCTTGCTTGCCACACTTTTCCTGATCCAGGCCAGGATGCCATTGGCCTTTTCAGCCACCTGGGCACACTACTGGCTCATGTTCAGCCTACTATCAACCAGATGTAAACCATGGAAAGCAATAGAAAAGCTAGAGGAGTTAATAAAAGTATCCCAATGTGAAACTTGTGACACTGAAATCAGCAGGAATGCACTTGATTATTTCCCTGGCTAAGATTTTCTCTTCAGGGATTATTATTTGGTCTGAGAAGGAAAGGAAATGTTGATCTTGGATACGGAAAAGCTGTAAGGAACTAGCAGAGGTTCTGCTGGTTAATTTTTAGTAAGTTTGCATAACAGCATATAATCTCACATTAAAGTGGCCATCTGATTTCTTCCTGTTTCACCCAAAGTAAATGTAAATGTTTTGACAGTAAAGTGACTTTTCAAAGTCAAAGTAATTATAGCACTAGAACTGCTGGCATATTCCCTCTTACATTTAGATAAAACAGCACTGTGTACACTCTCATCCTTTTCAGTAGGGAAAGGCATATCATATCCACTTTTTTCCCCCCAAATCCTAACTGGATCCACATTCCTCATCTGTCAAAAAACTTCTGTTGTAAGTAGAATTATTATGCTAAAATGAAAATAGTCCTGGAAACACAGAAAATGCAACATCCCTGTGCTGCTCAGGGTGGAGGAGGTAGAGGGGTTGGGAATGAAGGAGTACAGTTGGGGGAAAAGGGAGGTGAGGGACAGATATTTCTCACCATCTAACTTTATCTTGATTGGTAATAAATTCATTTTCTCCCAAGGTGAATCTGTTTTGTCTGTCACTGTAACTGGGAAACAATCTCCTTGCCCTACCTCAGCGTATGAGCTTATGGATCTTGCTTTCTTCCCCTGTGCTGTTGAGAAGGGGGATTGAGAGAGCAGTTAGTTGGGAATCTGCCAGCTAGCTGAGGTTAACCCACCACAGGTACTGAAGTCTTCTTAAGAAGTTAGTCCTTAAGCTTTAAGAACTTCTCCAAAAAGTATCTCCAAGGGCATCTACTGCTAACAATGAGCTGGAGATTTTATCTCCTGGTGTCATATGGTGCATCCGTGTCCAGCCTTTTTTCATGCTCTGTATCAGACCATGAAAGTATGAGAAGTATTGCACAGTCCTGTCTTCATCATAACATCTGCCAGAATTAGAACACCATTTGTTCTGTATACTGTCTGCTGTCCTGCTAGAATTGCCTTGTTCAGAACTTTTGCCCTGGTGTCATTCTATGGCTGTGCTTCGCTTCATTTTATTCCCATTTTCTGTATCTATTTTCACTTTTCCAACCTTGCTGGTAGCCCTATTTGCTACTGAGGCTTCCATCTGAACAGATGCAGTCAACACAGCTACAAATAAACTGAAGGACTCTTGGAATATCTTCTATTGCTGCTGGATAAAAATTAGTTGCCTTTTTTTGGTGTCTGTCCCATGAGCTTTTCAGCATTATAGAATCATAGAATCAACAAGGTTGGAAAAGACCTCAAAGATCATCAAGTCCAACCTGTCACCACAGACCTCATGACTACTAGACCATGGCATCAAGTGCCACGGCCAATCCCCTCCTGAACACCTCCAGTGATGGTGACTCCACCACCTCCCTGGGCAGCACATTCCAATGACCAACAACTCTCTCAGTGAAGAACTTTCTCCTCACCTTGAGCCTAAACTTCCAAACTTCCCCTGGTGCACCTTAAGACTGTGTCTTCTCATTCTGGGCCAAGGCTTCTTGGAAAGCTTGCTGAGTCACATCATAGTCACATTCAGGAGACAGTCTGCATCACCAAGAGCCAGCAAAGATCTCTACAATCCAGTACATAGGATAACAGTGCTTAAGTTATTTATGGTAGAGATCTATGTACAGAGAGGTGCTTATAGCAAACCCCTGCAGTTCCTCAGAATGAATTGTCTGTGTCTGTATTAACTGTCTACTCTCCTTCCTCTCACAATTCATAGTCTTCCTTTGGGTACTGTTTTTCACAGGGGTAGATGATTAGATGTGATAGACTATATCCTGTCATGACTCTGCAGAGGCTTGCAATATAAGCAGTCTCACTATTTACAGCTGCAGTAAAACCACACTGGCTAGTGGGCTTTTTGTATAAATTACTACCTAGAGTATGAATGGTCTAATGAATAACCTCAATACCACAAAATACTGCTATTATTGCATAATATCTTCTTTCACTGTACCATCACAGAATCATTTTGGTTGGAAAAAAGCTTTGAGATAAGTCCAACCATTATCTAACTATCCACTAGGTCTGGTGCTAAACCATGTACCTCAGCATCACATCTCTGTCTCTTTCAAACACCTCCAGGGATGGGGATTCAACCACCTCCCTGGAAAGCCTACTCCAGTGTGTGAGAGCCCTTTCAGCAAAGTTTCTTCTAATATCCAACCTTAACCTCGTGAAACTTGAGGCCTTTTCCTCTCATCCTATTGTGGCAATGCCAGCGATGAGCAGTGTGAGCAATGTGGCAGTGCAGGCCTGGAGCCTGACATGGTGGTAGGCCATGCTCAGCATAAGTGCAGAGCCAGCTAGCAGTGTAGCAAAACAGTGCTGTGCCTGCAGCATGTAACTAGAACAGGGCACTGGTAGCTATAAACAGGGACAGTTATCTTGGGACAACAGGACATGCACCTGCATCAACAAACCTCGTTGTGTCGTTAGGAGTTGGACCAATGATCTATAGCAGTGCCATGTGTGGTCACTCCTAGGGAACCAATGGAGCCATGCCAACAAGGCTCTCTGAGTTTAGATAAGTTGTAGAAGTTCCCCTCACAGGCACTTCTGCCTTTCCTTTCCCTTCTTCTTCTTTGCTTTACTTTACTGTGCTATACTCGCACCATAGGCCTGCAACACTGGAACAATAAAGGAACAATCATATTGGTCAGCTGTATTGACTCCAATCTCCATCCCATTATCCTATCTCTTGTTGCTATGGGGAGGAGAGCAAAGCCTACTCCCTCCAACCTCAGCTGCTCTTTACCAGACTTGTTCTCCATACCCTTCACCAGCTTCAGTGCCCTTCTCTGGACCCACTCCAGCACATCAATGTCTTTCTTATAGGGAGGGTTCCAAAACTGAACTCAGGAGTGGCCTCACCAGTACTGAGTATAGGGCAACAGTCCCTTCCCTGGTCCTGCTGGTCACAGGTGTTAATAATTACATCAGCTTTTATGTAAGAAGCATTCATTTCTTAAGACCACATTACATAGCAGGTGATCGTAGTCCAGAACCCTTTTGCACTAGATGGACAAATGGATTTGTCAGGTTGGTATGTTTTGAACACACAGTGCTGAAGACCACTACAGAAAGGTATATCTTCTCTTCTTCCCTTGCCTCTTTGCATTTTTCTGTCATGGTTCTGTGACAGGTGCCCTTAAGAAAAGGACAGCTGCAGAATTCTCTAGCTGAATGTTTAGGTGTAAAAAGGAAAACAAAGATTAATTCTAAATGAATTTCATTGGTCAGGTGTGAGATGTACCATAGCAAATATCTCTAGCATTCTTTCTCTCACTCACTCCAGCTTCCGTCTGTTCTGACTTTTGTTCTTGGCCAGACTGCATGCACGTCAACACTAAACTGCAAACTGATAAGAATAACTAACTTTCTTAACAACTGCTTTGAGCTAATGAATTTCCCTTAATATCCTTCTCTCTCTCTTTCTCCTTTTTCACCTAATTAACTACAAGGGAAAAGGGGAGGAGGGTGAGAGAGGTTTGGGGGGAACCCAAGGGGGGATTCTCCTTGGGGGGATCTGTATCATAGTATCATAGTATCATAGTATCATTCAGGGTTGGAAGGGACCACAAGGATCATCCAGTTCCAATCCCCCTGCCATGGGCAGGGACACCCCACACTAGATCAGCCTGGCCACAGCCTCATCCAGCCTGCTCTTAAACACCTCCAGTTACGGGGCCTCAACCACCTCCCTGGACAACCCACTCCAGGGTCTCATGGGGAAGAACTTCCTCCTCACCTCCAGCCTCAATCTCCCCACCTCCAGCTTCATTCCATTCCCCATAGTCCTATCACTACCTGACTATCTGTGTTGTGTTCTTTCCTGTAAATTCTTGTATGCTGTTGTAACTACTGTATATTTTGTACATATCCATTGCATTTTATTATTGCTTGTAAAATACAGCTTTCCATCCGCTTCTCCAGCTGAGTTTAGCTGTGCTTTACGTTGGTGCAGGTAGATTAAACCTCACACCACTACAGGTTCAGAGCAAGAAAGTTCCAAAAACACAGAGATGTCCTGTGTCAAAGTTTTGGAAGGATGTATTTTAGGTTTTCCATTCAAGCTGATTATTTGTGATGCTTTTTCGAAGTGTGCATTAGGTAGCATAAAAAAATGCTCTGAAAAGGGAAAAGCAAAGCAAAATCATTACACTACAATTATTTTTTATTGACATACCCCCCCATAAATGTCTTCTCTGAAGTTTCTCTTATAGGGAATGTTGAAGTTTTCAGACTTTTTTTTCAGCAACAGAAATGAAACTCACAGCCTGGAATTCCTACAGAATGTCCCAGTACTGATTGGAATACTTAGCCTCAATGTGTGGGTACATGCACAGGATGCTGCAAGTGCTGGTGCTGATCTGAAATGACTAAGGGATTGTTCCTCACTGCTGTTTTTTTCAAGAGAAGCAGTTGTCACACATGGCCCAGTCTGTCTGTCTGTTTGCTTGTTCTTATTTTGTACCTCTTCCTCTTAGTGTTAAGACTCGACCCGTGAGAATGCCTCCTGGCTACCAAGCAGATCTTGTTATTCAGTTGGTGTGGGTGGATGGTGAGCCTCCACAACAGATTACCAGTCTGGCTGTAAACTCTGCTTATGGACTGTAAGTACCTCCAAACTAACATTGCGTAGATGTATTGTTCATTGCACTAAACCCCCTCTTGGAATGGAATGGAATGGAATGGAATGGAATGGAATGGAATGGAATGGAATGGAATGGAATGGAATAGAATAGAATAGAATAGAATAGAATAGAATAGAATAGAATAGAATAGAATAGAATAGAATAGAATAGAATAGGTTGGAAGAGACCTTCAGGATCATAGTGTCCAACCCATCAACCAATCCAACACCACCTAAACAACTAAACCATGGCACCAAGCACCCCATCAAGTCTCCTCCTGAACACTTCCAATGATGGTGACTCCACCACCTCCTCAGGCAGCCCATTCCAATAGGCAATCACTCTCTCTGTATAGAACTTCTTCCTAACATCCAGCCTAAACCTCCCCTGGTGCAGCCTGAGACTGTGTCCTCTTGTTCTGGTGCTGGCTGCCTGGGAGAAGAGACCAACCTCTGCCTGTCTACAACCTCCCTTCAGGTAGTTGTAGAGAGCAATTAGGTCACCCCTGAGTCTCCTCTTCTCCAGGCTAAGCAACCCTAGCTCCCTCAGCCTCTCCTCACAGGGCTGTGTTCCAAACCCCTCACTAAATTCATTGCCCTTCTCTGGACACCTTCCAGCAAGTCAATATCCTTCCTAAACTGAGGGGCCCAGAAAGTTACCTGCAGAAATCGAAGTAAAACACTCAAAGCCTGCTACAGCACAGATGCTTGGGGGGAAAATTATTTGAACTCACATAAAGATTGTGATATGAGATGTTAAACTATCATTCTTGCCAATATTTTCATACTGTTCCTATTTAAAAGACTGAATCTTTTCATATTATCCCATCCATCTTTTCAAACAAAATCTAATTCCCTTTGAAGGCTGCAATTTTGGAAGGTTATTTTGAAGGGATCACTAAGGTGAAATGTATTTCATGTGAAATGGTCCTGTGATTAATTGTTAAATGTAATTTCTCATGGCATTCTATATTGGTTGGAAATTGTCCTCTCATTTTTCTGTCTGTGCTAATCTCTGGTTGCAAGAGAACCAGTGTCCTGAAATGGAGCATTGCATAAGGAACACTCAGCTGCTAAATTCTCTGTACGAAAACGCAAGTGAGCATTATCTCTGTGTGTGCTTTTTCCCTCAGGTTCCATTTATTTGCCAATTTTAAATGTTTTCTCTCACTGGGAGTCACCCAGATACATTGAAATGGTTTTCCCTGTAGAAAGTATTCCTCCAGTAAAAGCTATAGGCTGTAATGAATGTTAGCTCTTTGATTCCTTCTGATATCAGTAAGTCATCTGACTCTCTTCAGAGATGTTGGGAACGTTATGCCGAGCCTTTATGTTTGTGCAAAAACACTGCCATCAAGGGCTCTTTTGTCAAGTATTTGACCTGAGTTTCCAGGCAGTTTCCTACTCATGAACTCTATACAATTTTTATGAACTCCAGAAGTTTCTTCTGTTTTACCATACCTTGTTGTATTTGTCACTTGGGCAAGTTGTTAGGTTTTGCCTGATCTGCACCCTTGCAAGTCTCAGGCATTGAGATAGCATAGAATCATAGAATCAGAATAAGGTTGGAAAAGACCTCAGAGATCATCAAGTCCAACCTATCACCCAGCACCTCATGACTAACTAAACCATGGCTTCAAGTGCCACGTCCAATCCCCTGTTGAATACATCCAGTGATGGTGACTCCACCACCGCCCTGGGCAGCCCATTCCAATGGCCAATCTCGCTTTCTGGGAAGAATTTCTTCCTAACATCCAGCCTAAACCCCCCCTGGCGCAGCTTGAGACTGTGTCCTCTTGTTCTGGTGCTGGTTGCCTGGGAGAAAAGACCAAACCCCACCTGGATACAACCTCCCTTCAGGTAGTTGTAGACAGCAATAAGGTCTCCCCTGAGCCTCCTCTTCTCCAGGCTAAGCAACCCCAGCTCCCTCAGCCTCTCCTCACAGGGCTGTGCTCCAGACCTGTCCCCAGCCTTGTTGCCCTTCTCTGGACACATTCAAGTGTCTCAATATCATTTTTAAATTGAGGAGCCCAGAACTGGCCCCTGATCTGATTTCAGGAATAATCACACCATTCCCTCACTTGTAAACTCCTCTGATAGATTGCCATCCTCCTGGTACTCAGGCTGGTGTCCTAAACATATCTGATTCAGTCATATCCCTTAAATTATTTATTTCCTAGATGTAGGACTCCTTTACAAGACAGCCTCCTCTAAAACACACATATTAAGTATGTGACCATTTCAGAGAGAAATGCATGTATCAATAAAATAGCCAAATAACCCAAATACAACATGCCTCCAGAAGCTACCAAGGAGAGGCCTCCTTCCTCATTTTTTTTCCTGCAGTGTCTCTTCTCTCTCCCTCTCTCTTTGTCTGTCTCAACTATGACAGGGTACAATCATCTCTTTCATCAGAATTTAGTTGTCTCCTGTTATTTAGCCTCAGAATGTTTGATGTGGATTTTAGGACATTTCTTTGAAAGATACCCATATCTCCTAGCAACTGATGGTGTTCGTCACTCAGAACGGGAAAATTCATTGTTCTTGTGTTGTGTTTGATTTCATAAAGACTTGGATGTTAGAAAGCAGTCTTAAATTAATAGCAATTACTTGTAATTACTTGTTAGTATTAATGTCTGCCTAGGTTTTCTTGCTCTTCCTCAGCAGTGTTATAATGACCAATTCCTGGTTTTTCTTGGTAAAGTATTTTTTCTAGGTATGCTGACTGCTGAGGGCTTTGGACTAGATGACCTTTGGAGGCCACATCCAACCCAGACCATTTTATGATTCTATGAGTCTGTATCCAGGCTTCTGAATTTTGTTCCCTGGTGACATCCTGTAGAAAGGGAGTTTGTTTTGCTTACAAGCTCAGAGGATTTTCTTGCAGTCTGTAGCCATTTACACTGATCATGTCTTAGAACAGAAATAGAATAGAATTAACCAGGTTGGAAAAGACCTTTGAGATCATCAAGTCCAACCTATCACCCAACACCATCTAATCAACTAAACCATGGCACCAAGCACCCCATCCACTCCCTTCCTAAACACCTCCAGTGATGGTGACTCCACCACCTCCCTGGGCAGCACATCCCAATGGTCAATACCTCCGGGAAGAACTTCTTCATAACCTCCAGGCTAAACCTCCCCTGGTGCAGCTTGAGACTGTGTCCTCTTGTTCTGGTGCTGGTTGCCTGGGAGAAGAGACCTACCCTTACCCGGCTACAACTCTTCATGTAGTTGTAGACATCAATAAGGTCTCCCCTGAGCCTCCTCTTCTCCAGGCTAAGCAACCCCAGCTCCCTCAGCCTCTCCTCACAGGGCTTGTGCTCCAAACCCCTTGTTACCTTTTTCAAAGGAATGCTTTAAGCTGTTAATTACATTTATGGCTGCAAATTCATTTAAAATAATAAGCTCCCAAATCAAGAAGGGGCCTAAGTCCAGTTCTGGGCCACTCAGTTTAGGAAGGACATTGAGACACTTGAACATGTCCAGAGGAGGGCAAAAAGGCTGGTGAGAGGCCTTGAGTAAAAGCCCTATGAGGAGAGGCTGAGGGAGCTGGGATTGTTTAGCCTGGAGAAGAGGAGGCTCAGGGGTGACCTCATTGCTCTCTACAACTACCTGAAAGGTGGTTGTAGCCAGGAAGGAGTTCTATTCTCTCTAGCAACCAGCACCAGAACAAGGGGACACAGTCTCAAGTCGTGCCAGGGGAAGTTTAGGCTGGAGGTGAGGAGAAAGTTCTTCCCAGAGAGAGTTGTTAGCCATTGGAATGCGCTGCCCAGGGAGGTGGTGGAGTCACCATCCCAGGAGGTGTTCAAGAGGGGATTGGACATGGCAGTTGGTGAGGTCTGTGATGACAGGTTGGACTTGATCTTAGAGGTCTCTTCCAGCCTTGGTGATACTGTGATACTGTGTGATACCATAACTTTAGGCTTGTGGCTCTATTTCACACATCCAGAAGTTTTCCACAGGAACTTTCAGCTTTTGAAGAAACAGAAACACAAACCACTTTTCCTCCTGATTGTTTTAACAGGAAAAAGAAGAAAGATGAGGAAGCAAATATACCTCCAATAGTGCTTTGCTTTGCACTTTCTATTTCAGCTTTTAGCTGTTTATAGAATCATTGAATGCGTCGGGTTGAAAGGAGCTTAGAAAAAACTGGAAAAGTGCAGACCCAAGAAGTATTGACCCCTTTTGCTAATTTGCTGACCACAGAGTGAATGATCACTAGCTCTTTTTGCAGCTTGTGTTTTCAAAACCTAGTAACTCTCAAGTTAATAATTTTCAAAATACAGATGGCTATATCTTTTTGTTCCCTAAAGAATTTACTGAATAAGTCTCACACTTCACAGAATCACAGAATCACCGAATCACCAAGGTTGGAAAAGACCTCTACAACTACCTGAGTGGTGATTGTGGCCGGGAAGGGGTTGGTCTCTTCTCCCAGGCAACCAGCACCAGAACAAGAGGTCACAGTCTCAAGCTGCGCCAGGGGAGGTTTAGACTCCAGGTGAGGAGAAAGTTCTTCACCGAGCGAGTCATTGGTCATTGGAACGGGTTGCCCAGGGAGGTGGTTGAGTCACCATCCTTGGAGGCCTTCAAGAGGGGATTGGATGTGGCACTTGGTGCCATGGTCTAGTCATGGGGTCTGTGGTGATGGGTTGGACTCGATGATCCTCGAGGTCCTGTCCAACCTAAGCGATACTGTGATACTGTGACCTCAAAGATCATCAAGTCCAACCTGTCACCACAGACCTCATGACTAGACCATGGCACCAAATACCAAACCAGTCCCCTCTTGAACACTTCCAGGGATGGTGACTCCACCACCTCCCCAGGCAGCACATTACACTGGCTAACAACTCTCTCAATGAAGAACTTTCTCCTCACCTCCAGCCTAAATTTCCCCTGGTGCAGCTTGATGGCAACTTGTTGGGTTTATTCCTTTATTTTACTTCTCCACATGGAACATGGGGACTTATGAACACAGAAACTGCTGTCACACTTTAGTAATCGTTTTAGTTCAGTATCATTTCTCTAACAATTTCTATTAGCCTATGCTGGAAAGCAAAATACAAGAAAGCCAAAAAACAATAGGAAAATTACTTTTTGTTATTTGTCAGTCAAATTCTGTCAAGAAACACAGAATCATAGAATCAATAAGATTGGAAAAGAGCTCAGAGATCATCAAGTCCAACCTGCCACCCAACATCTCATGACTACTAAACCATGGCTTCAAGTGCCACGTCCAAACCCCTCTTGAACACCTCCAGTGATGGTGACTCCACCACCTCCCTGGGCAGCACATTCCAATGGCCAATCTCTTTTTCTGGGAAGAATTTTTCCAAACATCCAGCCTAACCCTCTCCTGGCACAGTTTGAGACTGTGTCCTCTTGTTCTGGTGCTGGTTGCCTGGGAGAAGCGACCAACCCCCACCTGGCTACAACCTCCCTTCAGGTAGTTGTAGGCAGCAATAAGGTCTCCTCTGAGATTCCTCCTCTCCAAGGAGGAGGAGGAGGGAGCTAGTTAGGGAACTAAGCAACCCCAACTCTTTCAGCCTCTCCTCATAGGGCTGTGCTCTAAACCCCTTCCAGCTTTGTTGCCTTTCTCACCTCAAGCCTAGACTTCCCCTGGCACAGTTTGAGACTGTGTCTCCTTCTTCTGGCGCTGGTTGCCTGGGAGAAGAGACCAACCCCCACCTGACTACCACCTCCCTTCAGGTAGTTGTAGAGAGCAGTAAGGTCTCCCCTGAGCCTCTTCTTCTCCCGGCTAAACAATCCCAGCTCCCTCAGCCTCTCCTCACAGGGCTGTGCTCCAAACCCCTCCCCAGCTTTGTTGCCCTTCTCTGGACGTGTTCCAGCAACTCAACATCTTTCCTAAACTGAGGGGCCCAGAACTGGACACAGGACTCAAGGTGTGGCCTAACCAATTCATTTATCATTTATATTAAAATAATTATTTACACATGCATTTGCATTTATATTTTAACTTTTTTTTTTGGTGTTTTATATACATGACTGCTTTTTAAGATCCATGTCCAGGTTCATAGGCTTTCTTTGCATCATTGTGACTAGAATTACGTTGTTCAGTTGAGCAATGTCTAAGCATAAAAGCAATGCACTTGGCACAGAAAGGTCCAGTGGGAAGTCTGCCTTCTAGGAAATCAATTGCTGTGTTTCAGGACACAGATTTATAGTGTCAGGATTATGAGAATAAGAAGAATTATGAAATGTAAGCTTTGAGTGGTTTCTGAAGACAATGTTTGGGCAGAATTCATAGCAATACTGCTTGTTTGAACCACTTTACTACCTGTTGCTAATACTTTGGAGGAACATCTCTTTTCTCAGAGTGGCATTTGGCAACTGCAATGGGTTGGCCGTTGTGGACTTTATGCAGAGGACAGTGCTGCTGAGCATGGGAACCCTTGACCTATATGGATCAAGCGATCCATACCAGCGCCAACCCCGTTCACCTCGCAAAAGCAAGCAGTTTGCTGCAGGTAGGAAATAAATTACTGTGTTTATGAGCCTGATATGTTCTTTGGTTCTTTTGCCTGTGGCTTTTTATAGTGCTTTTGAAATGCATGACTCTTTGCTGGCCAGTGGAGTTTCTACAACTTGACAAAAGAGACCTGACATGCTTTACGTACCAACACTTTCTCAGCAACCAAATGCTTTAGGATGTTTCTTCCTTTGGGATGGAGGTCAGCAAGTAATTCCCTTAGCTGAGTCTGTGAAAAATCATCACCAGCAGAGCAGTGAATTGTTTCTCTGTCACAAGTAGCTCAAATTAGCTACTCTTCAGTGAATTGAAGCTCTTGCTATAAACTTACAAAATCCAGCTGATGCCAAGAGGATCACACCAGAGCTATTATTACTCATTGTGTGATAGAAATATTAGGCCATCAATGCAGCTAAATTTTACCACACTTTCTTGGTAATCTACAAAACTTGCTTGTATGAGAAAAAAAAAGCTGGAAGACCTTCTGTGCTTCAAGTCTTTTTACTCTACATTTTCCATAGTGACATGCTAGAGTCAGACATCATTATTACACGTGTTTTACATAGCTGTGAAGTTTTAGACTTAAAAATCTGTTGGAAAATGGTGAGTCTTAAATTCAACTTAAATTCAACTTACAAAAGCAGCGGGTTTATGACTGTAGTGGGGTTTATGACATCAGCATTTTCATTGCCAACCCTGCACAACACCATCAAATCTTACTTCTCCATAGAGCCAATGGAAACTTTTAATATCAGGAATATGTTTGTACTCCAACTAGAAAGTAAACTTCAGGGAATAAAATGTCCCTTCCTGAAAGACCATTTGTCTCACTTTCTAGGCTTTTAATCATGGCAAAGCTTAGTTCTCATCTGTGCCAACTGTTAAAGATGTAAATTTGGCACAGCTGAGGAGAGAAGAGACAAGCATCAGCTTTAAGCTAACTTCAGCTGCTCTCCCTGGTTTGGACAGCCTCACAACAGCTCCCAAAGTGATTTGAGCAGCCAGTCACAAGCAATGGTGCTGCAGAGCCTTGTGCAAAATGTGGAGGGTAGGTGATGTAGAGCTAGCTGTTATCAGTCACTGTACTACACAGAATCTCTCTGTGTCAGTAACAGCCTTGGCCACTCCTTTAAGGCAACAATCCAGCTATGCAGCGCTGTCAGAATGGAGTCTATTGGGGATAAGTGACCACTGAGGAGGAGTACACACTTCTAGATCACTCATTGAAACTATGCATCTCAAAATAGCCTCAGCTGCTTTCTCACCATCCATCCCACATCCTTTATGTTTTTGATTACTCTTCTTGTTGTATCTCCCAGTTGGAAGGTAAGCGTCTGCTGAAATTTCTTCACCTTGGCTGTTCTAGATGCTGGTTATGGTATCACTTCCTTTCACTTTAGACTGTTTTTTCTCTCTTTCCTCTGCCTGCTGCTGATGCTGGTGTACTGGCATGTTCCAAAGACAACTTTTGCATGCGTGGCCTGTCTAACTTTTATCCAGATTTAACGAAACGGATCCGTACTTCCTATCAGAGTAAGTTCCATAAAGGTTAGGCAAACAGCTTTATCGTGGTTGGACTCTGCCTGACTTAAACACCTGTGTTTGTGCTTTGTAATGTGTTTTTATTTAAACACATTCAGCATGCATGCAAAATTATTAACATTTTGTGATGTCAACCATGCTTGATTTTTTTTTGTGTCAATTATCTTTATTGGACAGATATTTCAGATCTGCTTTGTTGTTCCAAAAGAGTCAATGAGGAAAAACTCAGAGACTTCTATGAGACAGATTGGGCCTTAAAAATGGCATATTTTTTTCAACAGTGTTGCATTCTTGATGACATTATCTTTCTTTGGGTTTATATTCATCTCAGTGTACATCTACTTATATGAAGCATTTCTTGTTTTGCAATGGCACTACTTGGCTGTAGGTAACTCTTCCCTATTTCCAGAAGAGCTATGTGGCTATTGGATTGGGTACTGTGAAACCCCAAACTGCAAACTTGATTTGGTACTTGAGTGTTTGGCTTTAGGGAACCATCCCATGCCTCTGATGGTAACTCTTCCCTGTTTCCAGAAGAGCTATGTGGCTATTGGATTGGGTACTGAACCCCAAACTGCAAACTTGGTTTGGTACTTGAGTGTTTGGCTGTAGGGAACCATCCCATGCCTCTGATGGTAACTCTTCCCTGTTTCCAGAAGAGCTATGTGGCTATTGGATTGGGTACTGTGAAACCCCAAACTGCAAACTTGGTTTGGTACTTGAGTGTTTGGCTGTAGGGAACCATCCCATGCCTCTGATGGTAGCCCTTCCCTGTGTCCAGAAGAGCTATGTGGCTATTGGATTGGGTAGTGAACCCCAAACTGCGAACTTGGTTTGGTACTTGAGTGTTTGGCTGTAGGGAACCATCCCATGCCTCTGATGGTAACTCTTCCCTGTGTCCAGAAGAGCTATGTGGCTATTGGATTGGGAACTGTGAAACCCCAAACTGCAAACTTGGTTTGGTACTTGAGTGTTTGGCTGTAGGGAACCATCCCATGCTTCTGATGGTAGCTCTTCTGGAAACAGGGAAGAGTTACCATGTGGCTATTGGATTGGGTACTGTGAAACCCCAAACTGCAAACTTGGTTTGGTACTTGAGTGTTTGGCTGTAGGGAACCATCCCATGCCTCTGATGGTAACTCTTCCCTGTGTCCAGAAGAGCTATGTGGCTATTGGATTGGGTACTGAACCCCAAATTGCGAACTTGGTTTGGTACTTGAGTGTTTGGCTGTAGGGAACCATCCCATGCCTCTGATGGTAACTCTTCCCTGTTTCCAGAAGAGCTATGTGGCTATTGGATTGGGTACTGAACCCCAAACTGCAAACTTGGTTTGGTACTTGAGTGTTTGGCTGTAGGAATCCATGCCATGCCTCTGATGCTTAATGGGGAGCTGTGAAGTGGGTCTAAAAATGCACACATCAAAGAGAGTTATGAAAATGAATGTTTTTAATCTCTTTCCATGTTGCATTATAGTGATGTGCAATTTAAAGATTAGTATTCATCACTACAGAATGCAATGAACAAAGCTATAATTAATTTTGCCCAAAAAAATAATGAATGTTCCACAGATGAGCTGTGTGTATCTTAATTAACTGCAGTGCTTATATGTAATTAGGTCTCCAGGATGCCTCTTGTTCATCTCTTTTTACAGTAGTTTTCATAGATTCACTGGGCAGGCAATTTAATATCGAGTACTAGGTACAGGCAAGATAAAGGTGTGGCAGTTGTTTTGTCATACCAGAACAAGAGGACACAGTCCCAAGCTGTGCCAGGGGAGGTTTAGGCTGGATGTTAGGAAGAAGTTCTATACAGAGAGAGTGATTGCCCATTGGAATGGGCTGCCCAAGGAGGTGGTGGAGTCACCATCACTGGAGGTGTTCAGGAGGAGACTTGACAGGGTGCTTGGTGCCATGGTTTAGTTGCTTAGGTGGGTTGGATTGGTTGATAGGTTGGACACGATGATCTTGAAGGTCTCTTCCAACCTGGTGTATTCTCATGTCATGTCACACACACAGAGTTGTGTAGGTATTAAAGTATATTTGTTCACTCACACAAAGAAAATTCTATTCTGCCTTTCTAGAGTGATTGCTCCACAACTGATCTCTACATTTTTGTTCCATAATACTTCATTAAAGGTGGCCTGCTTAGTTCAAGCACATAATCCAGTTACAAATCCAGCAGTCCCTAAGATTTGTTGGATAATGTCTTAAAGTTTATTGCTCTGGTTCTTGCTCAATTGAGGTCTGTAATAGAGAACCCACGAGACAGTCAGCAGTCAAAGGTGTGGGGGGGGAGGGGGGATGTTTCCCTACCAACAATTACCAACGTTGTCATTCAAAATGACAAACACAGGCAGCGGTGTTTATCACAGCTGAAAATGTGTTCTTTTGTTTCCATCTCTGTCTTAAGGAGGTCGTTAATATTCAATAGTTGGAATGGTTAATAAACATATTAATGACTTGATTAATCATTTAAAAATCCCATGGAAAATACTAATAAAACCTATTTACTGGTTCAAAATATTGGGTTGTGGAACAGATCTCTCAGCAGCAGGAACAGGTAGCAATTTAAACAAGATGAGCAAAACTCCAGAAACAACAAACAGCACTTTAAAATGTAAAGGGAAAAAAAGGAACATTGGCAACAGAGCCAGAGATTGCCCATGGTGTGTGTGGGGGGAACTCCAGAAGACCCTAGGGCAACAGACCCGTAATAGATGCTTATAAAAATTAGGTTTGGTAATTCCTCACTGATCCTGGCACCCCGTGGCACGCCTGGGGATTTAAACAAAGCCAAAATGGCATCGACCACGTGAAGGCTGCAGGAGCACAGTTTCACTTTCTGTTGGTGTCTGCAGCTTATTGCTGAGACACAGGATTTATCCCTGAAAGCTTTGTAGCTGAAAGCCTTGAAGAAAAGAGGTTCTTCCACTGCAATTCTTCACAGCAGTGAAGAATTCTTCACAGAACAGTGCTTGTTCCTTCTTCCAATGAAACAAAACTGTCCTGGGGGCTCAGCTCCTCTGGGGTTCACCTCTCAGCCCAGCATGATGTGTCTGCTCTGCTCCTGGCTTTACAATGCTAATACAGCAAGGGGTCTTTGCAGTCCTGTCTGGTTAAACTGAAACACAGCTCAGCTTCCAAGCAAGGCTTGTGATTCCTTCCAAAGCATGGACAATTGCAAGGCAAGGCTCTGGCTCTTTGGGCTGGTATTTGCAGATTTCCCAAGACAATGCTGGCAGGGTCTACAAAGATTGAGAGAGAAAACCCTGACACTGTAACCTATAGAAAGGGTTTTCTCCAAACATGGCCAAAAGCGCACAAACCTGGCCCACTTGGGCTCCTGGACATGTTCAGACAAGCCTGGGTAATGTGGCCATTAGCCTGAAAACCCAGACCTGCTGGCTCCTGCCCCATGGTCTGGTTCAGAGCATTTTTGAGGCTCTTTGTCCCTTCGGGACAATCTTCAACCCCCAAGTCAGAAAAATCTGGAGAATCTTTCCCTGTACATCATAACTGAAGAGTATGAGTCTGGCTCTTGTACAAGGTCACTAACAGCTTCATTTCTTTCCTCAACAAGTATTTGGTTGTTGGTTTTGCCATTGGATGCTTAACACAGGAGCGTACTGTCTGATCTGAGAAATGTGTCAGGTGATAAGGTAAAGAACAAGGCAAGAATGTGTCATAGCCTGTGAAGTGCCTTGCTAAAGTCATTCTCCAATTGCACTGAGACATCAGTTTTAGGAGGGGGTATTGAGAATGGGTTTAGCATTGTCCTTACAAGTTTAGCTCTACTCATAAGGGCTGATGGAGGGAAAAGAAAAACAAATTACTTGGGGAAATTGTGTGGTTGAAGCCAATACCATGAAGGTAAAAGCAGGAGCAGTCATGTGATAACATAATCATCAGATCTAATGTTTTGAGGATTATGGAAATGGAAGTTAATGGGAAGACATAGGAGGAGTTGACTCAAATAATGAATCAAGGAGATACTTTAATGAGGATCAGGTTGAAAGAATGAGACTTACAGGCATGGAATCCAATGGGCACGACACTTAGACTTTTGTTGGTTGTTTTGAAGTTGATAGTCAAGAACAAACAGCCTAGTTCAGCATCAAACCTGAATCTGAGAGTTAAGGCATAATGTTCCAAGGATTAAACCAATCTTAGAATATCATGGAAGGCAGTGGTGCCATTAGCTGTGCTGAAGTAGCAAAGGTAAGACTCGAGCTGAAAAATAAGAGTTTATGTTGGCAATGTTAATTAAGTTCATGTCTGGACACTTGTGAGTGTGTCTTAGAAAGATACAATTACTACTTGGATAGAAGGAATCCAAGTTAAAGATGTCCAAGGACAATTAAGAGAGACTTCAGGGCCTTGGGAAGAGTGGTTAAAGGGATCTGGAGCCCAAGAAGTGTTCTCTTCTTTCCCTTGAGTTGTGGGGTGTGATGAGTGAATTGAACAGAGCCTAAAGGTCAATGCCTGGTGTCTTCTGCTGGACCTTTTATTTGTGGACAGAGAAGGGCTTGTGGGTGATGTAATGGTTGGGGGCTGTCTGGGGCACAGAGATAACAGAATTATAATGTATCTTGTTGTTGAAGAGGGGCATCAACAGAACTTTCACCTTGGACTTTCAGCAGGCAAACTTTGGCCTGTTTTGAAGGCTGGTGGACAGAGTCCCTTGGGAGGTAGTCCTGAAGAAGGAACTCTTAAAGGCACAGGAAAAAGCCATCCCCATGTGCTGAAAGACAAGCTAGGGGGAAGAAGGCTGGCCTGGCTGAATAGAGACATTTGATTACAACTTAGGGAGAAAAGGAAAGTTTATGGTGATTAGAACAAGGAGCAGGCCACTTGGGAGGAGTATCAGGTTGTCCTGAGACTATGCAGGGAGACAATTAGAAGAGCCAAAGCCCAATTGGAAATTAATTTAGCTTCAGCTGTTAAAGAGAACAGGAAATTATCTACAAACATATTAGCAATGAAAGGAGATCTAAGGAGAATCTCTATCCTTCACTGGATGCAGTGGAGCACAGTAGTAAAAAGTGAGGAGAAGTCTGAGGTACCTTCTTTGCTTCAGTCTTCTGTAGTTAGACCAGTAGTTCACTGGATACCCAGTCTCCTTAGCTGGCAGATAGGGACAGGGAGCAGAATGAAGCCCTCATAATCCAAGAGGAGGTTGTTAGTGACCTGCTGCACCACTCAGACATACACAAATCTATCAGGCTTCATGGCATCCATGCAAGCGTACTGAGAGAACAGTAGTGCTCACCAAGCCACTTTCAACCCTTTGCCAGTGGTCCTGGCTAACTGGGGAGGTCCCAGGTGACTGAAGATTGGCAAATGTGATGCCTTACTAAAAAAAAAAAGGCTGCAAGGATGACCTGGGGAACTACAGACTTGTCAGTCTGACAGCAGTGCTGGGGAAGGTCATGGAGCAGATCATCCTGAGTGCCATAATGCAGCACGTGCAGAGCAAACAGGTGTTCAGGCCCAGTCAGCATGGGTTCATGAAGGGCAGGTCCTGCTGGACTCATCTGATCTCCTTCTATAACAAGACAACCTGCTTAGTGCATGAAAGTCTGTGAATGTTGTTTACCCGGACTTCCATAAAGCCTTTGACATTGTGTCCCACAGAATCCTCCTGGAGAAACTGGCTGCACATGGCTTGGATTGGGTGGATGCTTCTCTGGGTAAAAAATGAATGGATGGCTGGGCCCAAAGAGGGGTGGTGACTGGAGTTAAATCCAGGTGGTGGCTGATCACAAGTGGCATTCTCCACAGCTCAGTTTTGGGGCCAGTTCTGTTTAACATCTTTATCAGTGATCTGGATGAGGGGGTTGAGTGCTCCCTCAGTAAGTTTGCAGATGACACTAAACTGGGTGGAAGTGTTTGATCTGCTTGAGGGTAGGAAGGCTCTGCAGAAGCATCTGGACAGGATGGATTGATGAGCTGAGATTAAATGAATGAGCTTTAGCAAGGCCAAGTGCCAGGTCCTGCACTTGGGTCACAACAACCCCATGTAACACTCCAGGCTTGGGACAGAGTGGCTGGAAAGCTGCTTATCAGAAAAGAACCTGGATGTGTTGATCAACAGCCTGCTGAACATGAGCCAGAGTGTGATCAGGTGGCCAAGAAGGCTACCAGTATCCTGGACTATATCAGGAATAGTGTGGCCAGCAGGAGTAGGGAAGTGATCATGCCCCTGTACTCAGCCATACCTTAAATGCTCTGTTCAGTTTTGAAGCTCTCACTGCAAGAAGGACATTGAGTTGCTGGAGCAGGTCCAAAGAAGCACAACAAAGCTGGTGAAGGGCTTGGAGAACAAGACTTATGAGGAGCAGCTAAGGGAACTGAGATTGTTTACTCTGAAGAAGGGGAGGCTGAGGGGAGACCTTACTGTTCTCTGCAACTCCCTGAAAGGAGGTTGTAGTGAGGTGGGGGTCGGTTTCTTCTCCCTAGTATCAAGAGATAGAACAAGTGGAAATGGCCTCAAATTGCACCAGGGGAGGTTTAGAGTGGATATTAGGGAAAATTTCTTTACTGCAAGAGTGGTCAGGCACTGGAACAGGCTGCCCAGGTATCATAGTATCATTCAGGGTTGGAAGGGACCACAAGGATCATCCAGTTCCAACCCCCCTGCCATGGGCAGGGACACCCCACACTAGATCAGGATGGCCAGAGCCTCATCCAGCCTGCTCTTAAACACCTCCAGGGACAGGGCCTCGACCACCTCCCTGGACAACCCATTCCAGGGCTTCACCACTCTCATGGTGAAGAACCTCCTCCTTACATCTAGCCTGAATCTCCCCACCTCCACCAGTAGGTGGTGAGGAGTCACCATCCTTGGAGGTGTTCAGAAAACATGTAGACACAGCACTTCAGGACATGGCTTAATGGCCGTGGTGGTGTTGGGTCAACAGCTGGACTCTGATCTTGAAGGTCTTTTCCAACCAAGGCAATACTCTGTGTATTTATGATGCTCATTAGGATTATTTTTTTTCCAATTGCCCTGTCTATGGGAATCTCCTCAAATACCGGGACAGACAGGTAAAGAAAGCATTTGTGTTTCATTCTGGAGTGCCATGCAACTAAAGAGGGAAAGGGGAAAGCAAAAGCCAAAACACATCAAACAGGGAAAAGAAGTAATATGTTGGAGAAGTGAGGCTTTCCAAAGGAAAGGCATAATCAGCAATGTCAAGGGCATCCAACATGCAAGGGACAGTGGTGGAATAATTGACTTTTAGCCAATAAATTGACTTTTAGCTGATAAATCTTTAGAGAGTTTGGTAAAAGTAGTGCATACATGAATAGCTACACTCAGAAGCAGCTAGAACAGACTTAGAGCATTAAGACATCACATTCTCTGTTTTGAAAGGTCAAAGTGGGAAGGGAGAAAGAAGAAGGGAGGAAATTAGGAGGGGAATTGTAATCAGTTCTAGGCATACATAATGAGAGAGGCTGAAACAATTGTCATAATAGGGGAGGTAATTTGAGGAAAATAATAGGCTAAGATGAGGGCAAGTACAGAGCTTCCTGGTGCTGATGGCCTGTTCCATTTGCTATAACAGCCACAGGTAACCACCTTCCATTGTGCTTTGTAGCAAGATGATATGCCAGGCCAAATAAAATAAACTCCTCTGCAGCCTTGCAGAAAAGTGCTTTCATTTGTGGTTTTGTTTGGTGGTGGTTGTTCTTTTTCCTCCACAATCGAAACCAGGTTATGTATTTTATTGCCTAGTGGTAGATAACATGCATCCAAATATCAAAGCAAGCACATTTACTGCATCTAGAGAGAGTCTTTGCAGCAGAATATAAAAATACCAACCTGCAAAAGCTGTTTCCATCTCCTGCTAGAAATTCTTGCCATCTGTTGGTGAAACAAGAAAAAATAAATAGCCTCTGTGAGGCATCCATAAAGTCAGCGAGCTCCCAGGCTCTTGGTTCATTGGAAAGTAATTCTCAGAATGAAGACTGCAGTGAGAACTCTTTCTTCCCCCTTCAGGCTAGACCCTTGAGAGGATGTGAGTAAAAGTAACCTTGGCCTAACAGGAGGACATGGAAAACCATGTTATGAGTCATGACATACCAGTAATTGACAGTTTAAATCACACCTGACAACAGAGTAGAGGCTAATGCAGCTTGAGTTTCAAGTCAACAGCTGTACTCTGAACGGCCTGGCATTTCTGTGGTAATTGAGTGTGGTGGGTTGAAGTTTCCCCCCCCCCCAGCATTAAGTCACCACAGACTAACTCAGCTCGAAGCAGATGAAGCTGTATTTCCAAGCAGAAACTACACTCTACAATGGAATGCAATGAGTGTGCACAAAATATACAGGAGTTACAATATTATACAGGTATTTATAATTAGCCAGTAACAAGAAAACCCCCCTGGTCTCTTTTGGAGATCAGGGAAGCTGCTCCACTACCCCCCAAAACCTCCTTCCCCCCTCCCCTTTGTACCAGAGAAAGAGAGGAGCTGAGAGCAAAACAAATTAGCTTATCTTCTCAAGGCCAGCCAGAAGTGTTGTTATCTCCTGAGTAAAGCAGGACAGCAAGAAGAGAAAAGAAAGGAAAGGAATAGAAATGAAATGTGAAGGATTGTTATGGTACAGCTTCTTCTATCCCAGACTTCCATCCAATGAATTTGTTTGGAATAATCTTTTGGTTTCCTTTTTGCACCCAATAGTGATTTCTTTATATTTTTCTACCTTTCTGCTCGATATCTGCAGCTAAATTTTAAAGGCATAGCCTGGAACTGCCACATTCAGTGTGAAGGGGATGAAGGTAACACTATGCTTACTTACTGCCTTGTGAATATTCATGATGATTTATTTAGAATTCCTCTACTTCTAAGCAAAGACCTGGTGGGTTTGGGTGCTCTTAAGGAAATGGTCAGTCTGAATCATTGGGATTGAAAGCTATTTCTGAAGTGTTAAATTTCTACTGGGTTCATGGAAGTTGTCACTCCATACTCCACAGTACATTTTTGGTCCTTCAATAAAGGGAACATGGGAATCATGGTAAGCTTTAGGAAGTATCCATGATGCATGTCTTTAAAAGTGCTGTAATACCTTATCTGATGTATTTGCATCTTGCACCATTTCCCTACATTTATAGTCTGTTCAGTTCAAAGCCAGCTTCTTTATAAAGTCCATGGGTGGTTGTTTACATTGACAAGTTCTTTGCCTTTAGTTTTGTTCAGGAGGAGACTTGACAGGGTGCTTGGTTGCATGGGTTAGTTGGTTAGGTGGTGTTGGATTATAGGTTGGACACAATGATCTTGAAGGTCTCTTCTGGTCTGGTCTATTCTCCTCTCTTCTCCTACTCTCTCTCTTCTCCTACTCTCTCTCTTCTCCTACTCTCTCTCTTCTCCTACTCTCTCTCTTCTCCTACTCTCTTCTCTTCTCCTACTCTCTCTCTTCTCTTCTCCTACTCTCTCTCTTCTCTTCTCCTACTCTCTCTCTTCTCTTCTCCTACTCTCTCTCTTCTCTTCTCCTACTCTCTCTCTTCTCTTCTCCTACTCTCTCTCTTCTCTTCTCCTACTCTCTCTCTTCTCTTCTCCTACTCTCTCTCTTCTCTTCTCCTACTCTCTCTCTTCTCTTCTCCTACTCTCTCTCTTCTCTTCTCCTACTCTCTCTCTTCTCTTCTCCTACTCTCTCTCTTCTCTTCTCCTACTCTCTCTCTTCTCTTCTCCTACTCTCTCTCTTCTCTTCTCCTACTCTCTCTCTTCTCTTCTCCTACTCTCTCTCTTCTCTTCTCCTACTCTCTCTCTTCTCTTCTCCTACTCTCTCTCTTCTCTTCTCCTACTCTCTCTCTTCTCTTCTCCTACTCTCTCTCTTCTCTTCTCCTACTCTCTCTCTTCTCTTCTCCTACTCTCTCTCTTCTCTTCTCCTACTCTCTTCTCTTCTCTTCTCCTACTCTCTTCTCTTCTCTTCTCCTACTCTCTTCTCTTCTCTTCTCCTACTCTCTTCTCTTCTCTTCTCCTACTCTCTTCTCTTCTCTTCTCCTACTCTCTTCTCTTCTCTTCTCCTACTCTCTTCTCTTCTCTTCTCCTACTCTCTTCTCTTCTCTTCTCCTACTCTCTTCTCTTCTCTTCTCCTACTCTCTTCTCTTCTCTTCTCCTACTCTCTTCTCTTCTCTTCTCCTACTCTCTTCTCTTCTCTTCTCCTACTCTCTTCTCTTCTCTTCTCCTACTCTCTTCTCTTCTCTTCTCCTACTCTCTTCTCTTCTCTTCTCCTACTCTCTTCTCTTCTCTTCTCCTACTCTCTTCTCTTCTCTTCTCCTACTCTCTTCTCTTCTCTTCTCCTACTCTCTTCTCTTCTCTTCTCCTACTCTCTTCTCTTCTCTTCTCCTACTCTCTTCTCTTCTCTTCTCCTACTCTCTTCTCTTCTCTTCTCCTACTCTCTTCTCTTCTCTTCTCCTACTCTCTTCTCTTCTCTTCTCCTACTCTCTTCTCTTCTCTTCTCCTACTCTCTTCTCTTCTCTTCTCCTACTCTCTTCTCTTCTCTTCTCCTACTCTCTTCTCTTCTCTTCTCCTACTCTCTTCTCTTCTCTTCTCCTACTCTCTTCTCTTCTCTTCTCCTACTCTCTTCTCTTCTCTTCTCCTACTCTCTTCTCTTCTCTTCTCCTACTCTCTTCTCTTCTCTTCTCCTACTCTCTTCTCTTCTCTTCTCCTACTCTCTTCTCTTCTCTTCTCCTACTCTCTTCTCTTCTCTTCTCCTACTCTCTTCTCTTCTCTTCTCCTACTCTCTTCTCTTCTCTTCTCCTCTATTCTATGTTCTCCTTGCTCTACCTGGACTCATAACAGTTTAAACGTCTCAGGACACAGATTGTGTTTAAAGAACTTCAAAAAGAAAAGTGCAAATATTCTTGTAATCAAACTTCAGATCTTGTAGTCTCTAACATTCAGGGGACACTGAGTTGCATGGAACTACTTACACATTATAAATCACTGAAACGATTTAGCTTGATTTTCTTTGAAAGGAGATCATGGTATAAAATAAACACAAGTGCCAAGGAAAGGTTGAGAGCTCCCTTTCTTATCTCCAAGGGAAACAGAGGACAACATTTAATGGGCTCAAAGATGACACCAAAACTGACAAATCTATCTTTTTTTCCTTTCAGTGAATCATGATTGTGCAAGTCATTGCCACATAGCTTCTTTGAGACTCAGAATTTAGTAGATTAAAAGAGGCTTTGGATGCATGGAAGGGTAATGAGAACTCTTCATTGTAATATTTCTAAGCAAGAGAGGTTTATGGCAGCAGAAATTCTGCAAGTGGCAGTGCTTAAGCAAATCTAAGGGTCTGAGATTAAGACTGTGTTGGGTTGGTGGTAGGACTTGAGGATCTAAGAGGTCTTTTCCAACCTTAATGATTGTGTGCTTCTATGACTGCCCTTGTACAAAGCACATAGTACCACTTGTGCTTAACATGAGGAGTTACTACTCTTTTGGGGTATTTTTAAAGCATCTGTTGGTGATCATTCTTGGAGGTGATGGTGATTTCATGACAAATCCAGATTTGTCAAGAAGCTCAGATGTTCACCATTGAAAAATATAGGCTGTAACTTGAAATGGGTGTTTGCTGTTGCAAGTGGTAAAACTCTTGCCAAACATAAAGAGTTTGTGGTATTCTCAGGGTGGTTGCTCTTGGGGTTTCTGGAGAGTGATGGGATCTGGTGCATATCCTATGTCAGTGGCATCATCATTTATATCAAGCTGTAATATTGCTTCTGTGAACTCAAGAAAAGCAAAAACAAATGAACAAAACAAACCACCACCCCCCCAGAAAAAACAAACCAAGCAAAACCCAAAGAGATCAAGCAACAACAACAACAAAAACAACCAACCACAAACTCCTATTTAGAAGCAGATTCTGACTCCTATTTAGAAGCAGATTCTGACTCCTATTTAGAAGCAGATTCTGACTCCTATTTAGAAGCAGATTCTGACTCCGATTTAGAAGCAGATTCTGACCTATCATTTGACATGGTAACAATCACCAATAGTAACTGTACAAGCTTTAGAAGCCCAGGCTGGATGAGGCTCTTGCCAGCCTGATCTAGTGTGCGGTGTCCCTGCCCATGGCAGGGGGGTTGGAACCAGATGATCCTTGTGGTCCCTTCCCACCCTGACTGATACTCTGACACTATGAAATTAATTACATCAGAACCATAGTGTTGAAATTTCAATATCTCCAGTATTGCATTTGCAAAATAAACAGCTTAATATTCCTTTTTATTTATCCAAGGCCTCTGATGATTTGTAGATGTGCCAAACTCGCTCTCTCTGTACCTTGTAGACAATTCTGCAGCAAAAATCAATTATGACCCAAATCTCTTGGTACCTACATAAATCTCAGCATCAGGCAGTAAAAAGATTTGCTGTAAGAAAGCTATGCATAGAAAGGATGCCCAAATGGTTGCAGTTCCTGAATTGTATGCAATATTCTATTTAATGTCAAAAATTACTGGACTCAGAATTGATTTGGAATATGAAATTGCCTCTCAGATTGCAAGTTGAATCAAAGGAAAATTCAGGTGCATTTCACAACACAAAATAACATAACAATGGGGTTTTACACAATTAGTATCTAGACCATGATCTTTTACTGTTTAAAGGCCAGGAGCAAATATGTCACTGCTACTGACTTAACAGGCTGAATTAATACTGCAGTCTCCCCAAAGTGCTCTCCAAGTTGTTCTAGCACTTGTGCAGTTTCATTAGCAGTAGGAGTTTTTCTTTCTGCTTGTTGAGGCTCTGAATTCTCCCCCTTCCTCAGAACAGCTCAAAATCCCATTGTTAGAGAAATATCATCAACTACATTAAGATACCACCGCTTTTAATCCAAGGAGAACATCACTGGTGACCAAATGGTAGCAGAGATCTTTTAAAGCAAGTCTATATGAATTTTAGAAACAAGAGGCTGAGACTGAGAGTCCAAAAGCCATAAAAATTAAAGCATGTTATGTTGCAGAGGGCCTGGTGCCAGATTCAAGCACATTGGAAGGTCATGATAGGATAGCTGGGGTTGTTCAGCCTGAAAAAGACAAGGTTCCAGGGAGACCTTATAGTGACCTTTCAGTACCTGAAGGGAGCCCACAAGAAAGGGGAGACTGTTTACAAGGATAGGATGAGAGGCAATGGTTTTAAAGTAGAAAAGAGTAGATTTAGATTTGACATTAGGAAGAAGTTCTTTACTGTGAGGGTGGGGGAACACTGGAGCCGGTTGCCCAGGGAGATTGTGGAGGACTGTCTCGGTCCGGAGAGGGAAAGAGACTCAAGTTCTTTTAGACCATTCCCGTGATGTGAAATTAGAGGCACAAATGAGGCTAAAGTATCAACAGCTAGACTATTTATTACATAAATAAAGTGGACATAAGAAGGGGAGAGGGAGAAAATAGAGAGGGAGAGAGAGAAGAGAGAGAGAAGAGGAAAGGAATTATATTACCACACCCCTCATCCCCCCCAAGACAGTTTGAGTCTGTGGAGGAAAGGTGCTGCAGGAGATGTTGGGTCTGTAGAGAAACGGTGCTGAGGCTTTTGCTGGAGAAGAGCTGTGGTCCTCTGGGCAGCCTGGGTCTGTAGAGAAAGGGTGCTGAGGCTTTGGCTGGAGAAGAGCTGTGGTCCTCTGGGCAGCCTCTTTTCTCCGGAGCAGCATTGTCCCAGCTTTCCCTTCTCAGCGGCATGGTTCATCTCCTGTGTTTTCCTTCATCTCCGTTTTTCTCCCCGTTTTTCTCCTCCGTTTCTCTCTACAAACCAGTAGTTTCTCAAGTCTTTTATACAGTTTTTAGTCCTTAGGTATGTATTCAAATATTGTCCCTCAGGAATTCCAGGGGCAGGAAATAATCCTTAGGTAAATATCCAGGTATCATTTCCCTGGAAATCTTTCTGTGTATTGCTGTGTGTTTGGGCAAGATTTTGAATGGGGGGGGGTGGGGGGTGGGGGTGTGATCTCTGTCTCCCCCGTCTCCATCCAGACAAGCCCCCCCACATTCCTTACACATCAGGAAACAGGTGGTAAAAACCATTGTGTCACCTTGCCCAGGGTACTTGATGGGTGGAGATTATCTTGCTCTAAAGGTGTGATGGCTGGGTCCTTGGGTCCATTGTTGTAGTCCCGTGTTATCAGGATGCAATCACAAGCTGATTTGCATCCAGGATTGGTAGACAGGATTCTTTCCATCTTCTTTCCAGTGGCTCTGCTATCAGTTTATCTTTGTTGACTCACACCAAGAGAGACAAACTTTTGGTCTCTCACAAGGACACATCCATGGAGACATCCAAGGTCAGGCTTGATGGGGCTCTGAGCAACCTGATCTAGTTAAGTGTGTCCCTGCTTATTGCAATGGGGTTGTAGTAGATGACCTTTAAAGGCCCCTTCCAACCCAGTGCATTCTATGATTCCACATTAGGTTTCCAGGATACAGTGTATGCAGAGCGTGTGTGAATGTGGCATCGATACGGCAGTATGTGACTGTGGGCTAATATTCAATAGGTTCCGTGACCTGAGTGCTGTGAGTCCGTATCACTAGAAGGTGAATGTCTAGTGCTGGGCTGTCTGCCAATCCCAAGGAGCCTATAGCTTGAAGTGTTAGAGCTCCATATGACAGATGTGAACCACTTGGTATAAACAATAGGGCACCTGCAAAAGGTACATTTAGAATAGGCCATGCCCAGTTCACTCTCTCAACAGTTAACCCTCAGACTTTCTCTCCCTAGCATGCCAAAAGGCATATTTAGACCTGTACGTGCAACCTGTGTCAGAGGGATCTTAGTTTGATCACAGAAACAAGCCCAAACTTAAGCAGTATAAACTGACTGGTTTACATTTTACTGTCTCCTATGATAGCCACAAATGCCACAAAAGATATAGAAATTATCTTGTCCAAAAACCCTGTGTTCTATCCAGACAGCATTATCACTGCCTTAGTGTCCTTTAAGATGAGCTCTCTCGTGAATTCAGAGGAGAAATCCCAGTACTGCACAGTAGTGGTGATATTTTTGTATTCACTGTCTTCACACCGTTGCCTTTTTGGCTTTTCTGCCCCTCTTTTAAGCTTTCCTCCCTGCATTCTGCAGCAAGTGAAAACACAGAGCTGTTCCCACGTCAGTTCGAGAGGGTTTGAATCACTTTGATTTGTACTTCAAACCAAATTTGCTTGTTTTCTCTCGTTAGGCACAGTCCCTCTTTGTCATCCCTGAAGCAATCAGAAAACAAAGCTGGCTTAACAAGAGGTGTGATTATTTTTTTTTCTTTTAAACCAGACTTAAATTTTTGCAGTGTCAGCCTGATAGCTGCAGTTACCAGAAACAGATACTTCCCCATGTGTTTCACACCGTTCCTTCCTCCAAAATGACTTTGAAGTGCAGAATATCATCAACCACGAAAGTTGAAGCATGCCCTGTTAGATTGTAACTTAACTTTTCAACTCCATTTTTTCAGGCCTGACTGAACTCAGTGACAGTCCAGTTTCCCTGGAGCTAGAGCGTTGCAAGTCTCCCACTTCAGGTAAAGGTGATTGGCTTCTCTTCCTGCAGTCTGTATAAGCCATTCATGTCATGCATCACTGTGTTTCATTAATCCCTGAGAAGTGAAGTGCGTAGTTACAGTTCCAAAGAGAAGAAATTACTGGAGGAGTGCTCGTGGCACAGCACAACAAAAAGCCTAAGTCTGTTTACCTAAAGAACAATGAAATGTGCGTGGTGCATCTTGAGGGCAAGACTATGAAAACATTGGAGTTAATGGTGTTGTTCAGGTGTGTTCCTACATCCTCCTGTCAGAAGCTTGTCTCTCTGTTTCCTTCGACAACTTTCAGAGTTCTTTTTTGGTAGAGAGCCCTCACAGGTTTGGTTCTTTTTAACTATTATGCATATGTGCTCATAGAGAAATTATTTGGGAAACAGCAATCTGGAGATGGCGAATTTTAACCATTAGAACCTGCCAGTGCTTGAGTTATGTCATTTGTAGTGGAAGCATAACCTAAAATAGAATTACTTATTTATTTACCAACCACTTTGGTGCAGCAGTGGACACTTGGCCACTATAAAGAACTTGTTTCCCATTTTACCCTTCAGAAGGTGGAGGTTGTCTCATTCCTAGAGACTTTTTCCTGCAAGTGCCTAGCCTGCATTGATCTCTTTAATGTGAGTTCACTGTCTTAAAGATTGTTGCTTAGAGCTGTTTTCTAGTAGCTGACTTTTGAATGTGATGGAAAACGAGGAGGTGTAGCTGTGATGCATTCATTGTGCTTATGGTATGCATATCACACTTCTTTCTCTTATAGTTTGGTAAGTACTGATAGATATTCCCTCACCCCCCCTAGTTATGGCAGCAAATTCTCACAAACATGCTATTCAAATCCTCTGTTATTATTTCACATATTTTATTATAGCAGAACACATTAATTTTGAATAGAGGCTACTGTTCCTTTTGACACATCAAGAACTAAACCAAAACAGCTGTTTTGAAATATGTTATTTCCTTGTACTATTTGCAACCTGAATTCCATAGGTGTACAAATGTCAAAGGGGAATAGGCTGTAATAACACCGGTATGACACTCAGGAGCTCACACTCTTGAGCCAGGAGTCAGAAACTCATGATACAGGCTTTCAAATCACAGTATAACTAAGGTTGGAAGAGACCTCGAGGATCATCAAGTCCAACCTATAAACACAGATCTCATGACTAAACCACGGCACCAAGTGCCACATCCAATCCACTCTTGAACGCCTCCAGAGATGGTGACTCCACCACCTCCCTGGGCAGCACATCCCAATGACAAACGACTCGCTCAGTGAAGAACTTTCTCCTCATCTCGAGTCTAAACCTCCTCTGGTGCAGCCTGAGACTGTGTCCTCTTGTTCTGGTGCTGGTTGCCTGGGAGAAGAGACCAACCCCTTCCTGGCTACAACCACCCTTCAGGTAGTTGTAGAGTGCAATGAGGTCACCCCTGAGCCTCCTCTTCTCCAGGCTAAACAACCCCAGCTCCCTCAGCCTCTCCTCGTAGGGCTTGTGTTCAAGGCCTCTCCCCAGCCTCGTTGCCCTTCTCTGGACACATTCAATCAAACATTTGTGAACTGAAGTGTCATTGATCTGGTGATGGTGTGGCTCACTAGGATTCATCTTTTCAGTCTTCTCTGCAGCAGCGAACTACAAACTCTTGTTTTTTTACTGACAACAAAGATATGGCCAGCTGGTGAGCACGTGCCTCTGTTTAGTTTCATAACGATGAGTGACTCCTACAGCACCTTTTTTTTCCCAGCAGTAAACTTCAATTTTTTTCGTTCTGCTGTTGGTCAAAAATACCTACTTGAGTTAAATTTAACATAGTTCCCTTCAAAATGCATTCTGCTTTTCTGGGTTGGAAATAATTCAGCAGGGAAAACGTGGCATGTTCATGAACCCCTTCTATTTTAGCCCCTCCATGTTGTTTTCCCCAAGCTATATTTGCATCTTTAAATGTGAAATCAGGTGTGGTGTTGTAGGTGGTAACTATTATTAGCTATTATTAGCTTTTTGAAATAGAAGTTACCTTTACTGTGACTGATGTAAATTATTAATTAATGCAAAATTAAAATAATTGGACTTTGGCACACCTCCTCTAAAACTGGACAAAACCCAGCCTTGTCACATGGAGTAACTGACACCCCCCCCTCCAGAATCTGGGAGCAGAACTGTTTTGTCCTTAGCAGCACAGCATCGCATCTACGTTAACCTTCGTGCTGGCTAATACTTCTTTACCTTCTTGTAGCAAGCAGCTGATTGATCTTCCTAGTTACAGATTTGTTAGGCAGGATCTTTCTACTCCTAGTCTTGTCTTTGATCTATTTATATCTCATGGCATACAGGCTCTGCAACAGAAGTGTGCTGTACTTTGCAGAGTCCCTTGATATCTGTTTGTAAAACCAGTAACCACATTCCTATGCTGAAGGCAGACCAAGAAACTCTCTTTCAGAAATCTAGCAGAAAGAATACTTGGCTGCTAAGTGATTCAAGTTGCTCCTCAAAGAAGGCCCTACTGGATATTACTACGTTAAGAACTGATAAGGTTGCAAATACAGAAGGAATGGCGTTTGATTTCTTGCAGTTTGTTACGGTTGCCTGACCAGATCAACATCAGGCAGTGAGGTTCGTGCCAGATTGTGCACACGCAGGGCCACTATGCTTACACAAAGTGCATGTGGAGGACACTAGTCTACATGACAAACACTATACACAGTGGCACACTGCTGAGCAACTTCATCCTCTGTTCCATCAGGGGAATGATTTGTGGAACATTGATGTGCTCATGTGCATGCTCCACGGCAGTGCCTAGGAAGAATCCCTCCAGCACACGGGTTGCAGTGTAGACACAAACAGTTTTACATCTGGGAGAGCCATTAGTAAGTTAGTCAGATTTCTGTTCCACCCAGATTTGTAAGAACATGGTAGAGAAGGTTTCTTGGAGGACTAAAAAAAAATCTCCTGCCTCCTGATCTCTTCATCCTGAACAATGCTTTACCTGCCTCTATTATGGTTCCCCTGAAAAAATGTATTTTGCCTGCAACATCCTACTCCTTGCCCATGTTTTAACCTCAGACTAAGCTTCTGCAAAGCCAGCCTAGGTCACCTGAGTAATTCATCTTTGTTGTTTCTCCCTGCTTCAAATCAGAATCAGGCATCTGTGTTCTATCACTGGTATGAGTATTGGAGCACTGAGCACTCATTGCTGAAGAACACTCCTTATTTTACATGCAGGGCTGGTTTCTACTTCTGTACAAATCCAACTCCTACCACTAGGCAATATTTTAAACTCTCTTTTCAGGTGCTCCTGCACAATTTACTAAAGCCTAGCTTTGCAGACAGTGTAATTGCAAAATCAGACTCCTGCTCTCAATGCCTTGCAGGCTAGAAGACAGTGGGCAGCAGCAACGTGAAGAAATGCCAACCTTGCATTTCAGGAATGGTAGGCAGAGGGGAGGAATAATCTTCCTTAACCACTGGTATCTTCTTATAATTACATCAGGATTTAAATACTGTAGTGATATATTTCCAATACCCTACAGTAAAACAAAGGTTGATGCAGCCATGATGCAGCATGTTTCATGAGAGCAGTGATGCAGCATGGCATACCACATGGAATGGTGTTTGGCTTACACTGGATCCTACGAAGAACAGCTGAGATCAGGATTTTTCAGTACCACCAGAATGCTTATTCTTACTCCTCCATGCCATGTTCTTTCAAGGGGGAAGGTCAAACTGCATTTTGATCATTGTTTGTGATGTGGAGGTCAAAAGTGGAGGGCTTTATACAACATTCACTCTACAATGGCATGTGGAAGCTCAGTGGCTCTAAAACAGTAAAAACCACTAACGCCTTGTAAGCACTCATAAATGCTGCTACATCCAGTTCTGATGTTTTACAGAGCAGTGCCCATTCCAGTAAAGTTTACCTTGATTTTTATCATCTGATTAGGAAAAAAATATTCAGGAGCTCTTAGCAATATAAGATAAAGACTATAGATGCCCCTTACTGCATTAGCCATTTATGTGCAGCTTGCTACTGAAGTATGCCGCTGAGAATACGCAGGAGCACAAGCAGCGATGTCGTGAGGACAAGCAAAGGCATCTTCAAGAGGTCATTTAACTTTGTTGTGTGAGATGCAAGGTACTGTTTAGAATTCTTTCAAGTAATTTTAGCAGTCTGTCTATTGGAGAGTGAATTTTCAAAGTGAAAGTGCATTTGTGTGTCTTCTCCAAAAAAAAATCACCTTCACGTTGGGGCTCACATCCAAAATGCTTTTAAGACTCTAGAGCCTAGAGAAGGGCTATGTAAAGATTCCCACAGATGATTCCCATGAGCTTTGGAACAGGTCCCTAATGGCAAGAGTACAAGTTTTCCTATGTATTGGGATTTTTAAAGTGCTGCTATACTGATATTTTTGTTCCACTAGTTAAATCTGCTGGGATTAGACCCATGGCATGCCAAGCTCACACTTTCCTACATGAAATGGTTTTAAATAGAATATTGTTAAGTTTCTAACAGTCACTCTTTCTTTTTTTCCCCTTTAAACTCGTGGGCAACTGCAAAGTAGCTGAGGGTGTTTGACTCAGGTTGAGAATTATGTTCTCATGGAAAACAAGCAGGAAAGTAAATGCCTCAAGATATTGTGTGTGTGTGTGGAAAACATAGAATATCGTTGATTTTGAAGCATGATTATGGATGACAGTGCCAGCATAACCATTTCTACTTATTTATATGAAATTGAAAAGAATGTTTGCTAGTCAGAAGGGAAATTAATCAATGAAGAGAGATTGGCTCCTGCACTGTGAATACAAGGTACATTTTATCCGCCTTTTAATATGTGTGGGGGTTTCTGATCAAGTGAATTCATGCTTATGTAAGATCTTGAGATTAGCCAGGAACAGAGGGCAGTGTGATCTGGCAGAGGGGAGGATGTCAAGACCTGGGTTTATGCCGTGGTATCTTGCTCACAGGGAGCAGCAGGGGAAGCCCCTGTACAGCCCACAGTGCATGGCTCACGATTCAAGAGGACCTGAGCTCACCAGCAGAGGCCAGCCGCTCCTGTGGTCTGGGGAGACAGCAACTAAGCAAGGGAACAGGGCCAAGCACAGCCTGGTAATTGACACGTCCCAGGAAAAGGGAGGATGTTTATGCGTGAGTCCAGGTCTGGATCAACAGGGCAGGCACAGGAATGGCAGCAGCAGCATCTGTATCTCAGGGCAAAGTGAGAGTTAGGTTCTGTTTGAAAGTAGCTCCCACAGGAGAGTGACTGCCTGGGGAAGTCTGCCTGAAGCCAACAAGGGAAAAGGGTTGCCTTTGCAGTTCAGAACCCCAGTAGCCAAACCTCCAGGATTTTATCATGTAGCTTGTCCAACTGAGAAGCTAACACTAAGCTCTTAAATCCATGTTTTAGGAAGGGGAGGCTGGGACAGATATTGCAAAGTGTTATGGAGACAAAAGATAGATGAATAGATGAAGAGCAGCATGAAGTGACCTTCATTTTGAAAACCAGTAAATTCTCTACAGTTCTGCTGTTATAGCTGAGGGAAACACCAGTGAGTGCTGTGGTTGTGAGTGCATGTTTCTTGATTGTGCCTTGGTATTTTCACTGAAAGACTGATAGGAACCATATGGTGACAAGATAGGAGGTTGTCAGGTCAGGAGACCGTGCCTGCTGCCTCTGTGTCCCTTTCTCATCCCACTGCTGCATAATCAGACTGTGTGCACCTAAAGCTCTTTTGGGCAGGGGCTGTCTTGCCTTGCACTGTGGCATCAGAAGTTCGTTGGCTGCCTGCAGCATGAATGCAAATAATAGTAACAGCTCTGGTAGCCTCTTGAACCTTTATGCTCTACTTCATTCTGAAATGAAACTGGTTTTCAAAAGCTCTTTCTCAGCAAGGGGTTTACGTGCATGATCCTCCTGTATAATGAATGTAGAGCTAGTAACACATACATGACAATAGGTACTAAGAGTAGTTTACATAATATTCACGTTCAGAGAATCAGAGAATCATAGAATCATTTTGGTTGGTAAAGAACTTTAAGGTCATCAAGTCCAACCATTGTCTAACTCTGGGCAAGTCTAGTGCTTAACCACGTCCCTTAGCACCACATCTCTGTCTCTTTAAAACACCTCCAGGGATGGGGATTCAACCACCTCCCTGGGGACCCTGTCCCAGTGTTTGAGAACCCCTTCAGTGAAGAAGGTTCTTCTAACAGCTAACCTAAACCTCCCCTGGTGCAACTTGAGACCGTTTCCTATTGTCCTATCCTTTGTTACTAGGGAGAAGAGACTGACCTCCCACCTGGCTCAGCCTCTTTTTCTCCAGACTAGGCAACCACAGTTTCCCCAGCCACTCCTCATAAGACTGATCCGTTTAACAGTAAAAAGTTTGGATTACCTGCTCCCCACCCCCCGAAAGTAATATGCACAGTTTCAATCACAGTGAAGCATGGAGGAGCATGACTCCTAACTTGGTCAGCTCCACTTCCTTCATTTCCTTATGCTGTGTGTCTCCTTTAGTCTGTTACCATGTCCTCTAGTCTATTCCTGTACCAGTATCCTCCTTGTTTTTAACAACCCTCACTCCATCCAGCATCCTGTGTCTGTGGTAGAGCACAACCTTCAGTATGGCTATTTTGTCTGTGTGCAGCTGCAGCAGCTCCCAACTCGAGCCTCTTTAGAGTACTTCAGAGGAATCAGAAAGTGCATACTTTGCATGTGCTGTATGAGCCTGCATACAAAAAGTTGGGAGCTATTTCTGCAGTCTGGCAGTTCAGACATATGTTCCACAATTTTGGAACAGCTGTGGCATACAGCAAGAGATGCACAATTCTTGTTCTACAGAAACACCTGTAGCACGGAAATAAGAGAGGTTAAACCATCAATTTGCAAAGCTCAAAGCCTCTGTGATGACAGCACTACTGAAGCTCCTTGGTGTTAAATAAAGCCAGGTTTTATAGCTCTGAAATATCCTCATTTATATCCTAGGTGAAGTGCCCTACAGTCTGCTTTAGGAATTGGTAATCTCTTTTTTTTCAGAGGGCTGGTTGGGCCAGATGTTGTCCTTGCCTTTAAAGGAGATTATATCACAAGTGATGCTTCTTCCTCTTCCTCTATAGCAAATTTTCTGATTTTTCTGGAGCAGAGTCCTCCATTCAGAGTCTGAAAGAGTGTGTGGCAGCTGCTCTGATATATTAAATGGTTTTTATAAGGCTGTTCTGAAACTCAAGCTGCCCTTTGTGTGAGAGACTAAAATGGTTGTAGGAGACTAACACTTGGTATCCAAATTAGAGAATTTTCATGTCATGGTGTTAGTGATGTATGTTTTGATCTTGGGCTGTTCTTCACCTTGTCCCAAAGCACCCAGTTGAAGTGACAGCTGAAAAGGGGTTACTGGAAGGGCTGTGCTGGTTCCGTTCATACCAAAATGTTGCTCAAGAGCCTGGAAGGCTGCACTGCTCTTTCCTGAAGGTAGAAAGAAAAACCAGAGGTGCCAGGGGGTATTTTCTTCTGCCACATCAAAGGCTTTGTAGTTTATGACACTGCAAAAGAATGCAACACCTTCTTTTTAGGAGCTCTGTGACTTGAAACGGTAAGTGGCTGTTCTGGGCATCCTTCTGACCTAAAAGCCTATTAAGGACTTGTTACTTATGTTCACATATCACAGTGTTCCTGGCACTCAGGTACTTACCACGTGGGACTTCTCTAAAAGAAGCATAATCATTACTTGACAAATTCCTTCATAGTTCACTTCCAGAAGCAGGCAGTATGGGTAAGGGGCAAAAGCCAGAAAAACAATGTGGGAAAAATACTGAATTACAGCAAAGTGAGAGAATCCTATTGGAAATTAAATCCACTGAATAACTAATTTAAAACCTCTCTTAAGGCATTCTTTTAATCAAGTCAATGCCATTTTGACTGGTACAAGACATGCTTCATTTCAGTTCTCTGGTGTTCATTGTCCAAGAACGTGCTCCTGTCTAAGGAAATGAAAACATTTTTGAACAGAAGCAAAATCGTGGTTTTGTTGCCTAATTGGAACACAACTGATAATTAAACCTGCAGTAAATTGAGTGCACTATTTCCTTGTCTGGATAATGCCACGTTCTAGCCTGAAGCTGCTGTGTTTCGTTTCTGTGCAATCTGTCTTCCTTTCCATAATGTTGCAGTGGTGTCTTGTGTCTCCATGACCTGTGCAATATGCCCTTTTTTACCTGACGGTATCTTGGAGGTCTGATGTCATCAGAACTCACAATTTCATTGCACTCTCTTATTAAATGGGTGCCCAAGGTGTTTCAAGATTTGTGACGTGCTGCATAACCAGCATTTGCAATATTTGCCTTAACCTCATTTGTGTTCTTGTTTGGTTTTCGTTTTTAACCATTCCTGCCATCACAAGGTAAGATATTGCAGCCCAAAGACAAACCTGTGTCAAACACCATTCACTTCTTGACAGCTGGAGGAATGTGGGTTTTTTCCAGTGCTTCTTTCTTCAGTTGCATTATGTTGCTGAATGGTGTATATGAATATATTTAAACCAAAATTCTGCCTTTCTATGGTGATTAAAAAAAGAGGGGAAAAAAAAAAAGGAAATAAAAAGAGACAAGAAAAAGGCAAAAAAGCTGCAAATTTGCAACGTGGTGTTGACCAGAAGGGGGCATGATGTTTTCCCTCACTCCGTTTTCTTTCTTACCTATTAACAACTGCCTTTCTCCTTTTTCTGTTGTTTCAGTTAAAGGATCAAGAAAGTTAAGTCTGCCAACAGATCTTAAGACTGATCTTGGTACGGTAGGCGAAAGCCAACAGCTTTAAACTTCCTTACATCCATTGGCAAAGCATTGTACCAACTGATTCATGAGATAACACAATAACCTTGGAGGCTTTGTCGGAAAAGGCTTTCTAAAAACCACCTATTAACCCATACAGTTCTGTTGGCAGCTCTCAGCATTCCGCTTGTTTAATGTTCATTTCTTTCATGTAGACGTACTTGCCACTCATTACACACCGTGTGTGTAATATTTCATTCTGGAAAGGCTCCAGAACCCTTTACACACCTGAGCCATTGTAACTGGCTGTCACTAATGTTTACCTCTGCCTGTAACACCCAGTGCATGCGCTGATTTAATTCCCTGATGTACAAGTTTCATGCTGCAGCAGCAGCAGCAAGATGGTTCAGTATCTCTATTTTGTGGTGTCTTTGAAATTCTGAGTCCTCAGATCAGAAGTCAGTCCTTTGTGTCTTAGTCCTCTCCTTGTGACTTACCTCAGCCAACTGTCAACTAGAGAGTTTCCTTTAAGCTTTTTCTCTAATGTTTCAGTGGAAATTCATAGTGAGAGCAGAAAATTCCCCTCAAAAAATCTAGAATTAAAATTCAATATATTGCATAGCCTAAACATGCTGGGGGCAAATCACGCCCTCTTAAATGCCCATGTCATGCTCTTAAATGCCCATGTCATGCTCTTAAATATAGAGTAGAGTAGAATAGACTTAAACAGGTTAGAAAAGATCTCTGAGATCGAGCCCAACCTATCACCCAACACCATCTCATCAATTAAACCATGGCAACAAGAGCCCCATCCAGTCTCTTCCTAAACACCTCCAGTGATGGTGACTCCACCACCTCCCTGGGCAGCACGTTCCAATGGTCAATCTCTCTTGCTGGGAAGAACTTCTTCCTAACATACAGCCTAAACCTCCCCTGGTGCAGCTTGAGACTGTGTCCACTTGTTCTGACACAGATTGTCTGGAAGAAGAGACCAACCCCTAGACTAGACTAGCCTAGAATAGAATTAACGAGGTTGGAAAAGACCTTTGAGCTCATTAAGTCTAACCTATCACCCAACACCATCCAATCAACTAAACCATGGCACCAAGCGCCTCATCCAGGCTCTTAAACATATAATGGGGATTTCTCCTGTAATTTGGGTTCAAATATGTGGTTCATGCAATGGGTTTTGTCACTGTCTTTAAATATTCTCAGTCTCAAGGAGTCCTTTCTAATTTTGCTCTCATGGGTAGTTGCTCTGTAAGGTGACTGGGGAAAAAAGTCCCACAAAAATCATGTAACTATGTCTCATTAGTTTGAGTTTCTTCTTAGAGACAGAAATTAGGAAGTTGGATCACGTCCTTGCATAATGCAGTTGAAGCTAATTTCTGTCACCAGGAATCATGGGCACGTATTAACCAATGTAGCACTGTTCCCTAAAGCGAGAGTCAGGGGAATAAATATGTCTTCCACATTATAAATGACTGAGAAACTTGGGAAACTGCTAATAGCTTCTGGTAAGGTTAGGTACATAAATGCTGGAAAATCATTGGAAGAGTCAACCCAGTTTGTCCGGATTTCAGTGTACCGGGTCTGATTTAGGTGAAATAACTTACTCCCTCATTAACAGTGATGTTTGAGAACAGAGGGTTGTAGGAATACACCATTAAAATTTCGGAGTGGAAATACTCCCAAAGGGTAAAAGGCAGGATGTAGGCAGCTAATACACACCTGTAAAATTAATATTTATCACTAATTAAATGGGCAGCTGTTAAAAGGGAAGGCAAATATTCAGAGTATCAAAATAGCCATAGGGTAGGAGCTAAGGCTGGAATAGAATAGAATAGAATAGAATAGAATAGAATAGAATAGAATAGAATAGAATAGAATAGAATAGAATAGAATAGAATAGAATAGAATAGAATAGAATAGAATAGAATAGAATAGACCGGACCGGAAAAGACCTTGGAGATCATCGAGTCCAACCTATCACCCAACACCATCTAATCAACTAAATCATGGCACCAAGTGCCTCATCCAGTCTCTTCTTAAACACTTCCAGTGAACTATCTCTGGTAAGAAGGTTCCCTTCTTGGTGGGACTGACTCTGGCCACCACTCCTCCCTTTGCCCGTGCCCTGCTGGGTTCCAGGACTTGAATCTAGGCCAAGTCCACTTCAGTTGGGGTTTCATTTCAGTAGTGACCAGCATTGGCCACCCTTCTTTCCTCTTGCCATGCCCAGAGTGGGCTCTGGCTCACCTACAGGCAAGCTCCCTCCACCCATTGCTGCAGGTGAGCCAGCGGCCAGTCCAAACCGCTGCTCCCTTGCCTGGACCCGCAAGTCCCCTGCCTGACCTGGGGGAAAGTCACCGAGAAGCCAGCCGGACCCCTGCTCAGCCAGGTGGCTTTGAGCGGCCGCTGGGTAGCACTGCTCTGGGAGTGCCTGGCATGCAGCTCACTCATATTAGAATAGAATAGAATAGAATAAACCAGGTTGGAAGAGACCTCCAAGATCATCATGCCCAGCCCATCATCCAACACCATCTAATCACCCCCTGGTTTGGTTGCTCTACAGATCAGACTTCTTTTTGTTAGTATTACTAAAAATAGAATCTTGAAGGATGAAATAGATGTAGATGTTGAATTGTAACACAAGAAGAAGATAAATTTGACATGGAAAAGACTGAATGTATAGATCCTTTTAGAGTCCTGTGTCCAGTTCTGGGCCCCTCAGTTTAGGAAGGAGGTTGACTTGCTGGAGCGTGTCCAGAGAAGGGCAACGAAGTTGGTGAGGGGTTTGGAGCACAAACCCTATGAGGAGAGGCTGAGGGAGCTGGGGTTGCTTAGCCTGGAGAAGAGGAGGCTCAGGGGAGACCTTATTGCTCTCTGCAACTACCTGAAGGGAGGTTGTAGACAGGTAGATGTTGGTCTCTTCTCCCAGGCAGCCAGCACCAGAGCAAGAGGACACAATCTCAGGCTGCGCCAGGGGAGGTTTAGGCTGGAGGTTAGGAAGAAGTTCTATACAGAGAGAGTGATTGGCCATTGGAATGGGCTGCCTGAGGAGGTGGTGGAGTCACCATCATTGGAGGTGTTCAGGAGGAGACTTGATGGGGTGCTTGGTGCCGTGGTTTAGTTCTTCAGGTGGGTTGGACTGGTTGATGGGTTGGACACGATGATCTTGAAGGTCTCTTCCATCCTGGTTTATTCTATTCTATTCCAAAACAAGAAACAAATCAATTTATCTAGAAGTGGTGAGGGCTTTATTGTATAATAGAGCATTTGTGCATCAGAGGAAAAGAAATGGCCTTACCATTAGCTTTCCTGTAATCATAGAGGGAGCTGGACAATACTGTAAGCACTGCCTGCATATTGAAAGCAGGTTTCTCTATTTACCTGAACTGATTGCATTTAGTAATATAGAACAATTATAAATGAAAAAATAAGTCTAAGAAGGTCGAAAATTAGTGGAACACCATTGATTTTTTTCAAAAGCTTCATAAACACCAGAAGATGTCATCAAATTGTCTCTTAAGGGTTATGTTCATTGTTAGAATAGAATAGACCAGACCAGGTTGGAAGAGACCTTTAAGATCATCGTGTCCAACCCATCAACCAATCCAACACCAACTAAATCATGGCACCGAGCACCCCATTATGTCTCATCCTGAACACCTCCAATGATGGTGACTTCACCACCTCCCCAGGCAGCACATTCCAATGGGCAATCACTCTCTCTGTACAGAACTTCTTCCTAACATCCAACCTGAAGCTCCACTGGTGCAGCCTGAGACTGTGTCCTCTTGTTCTGGTACTGGCTGCCTGGGAGAAGAGACCAACCTCTGCCTGTCTACAACCTCCCTTCAAGTAGTTGTAGAGAGTGATAAGGTCACCCCTGAGCTTCCTCTTCTCCAGGCTAAGCAACCCCAGCTCCCTCAGTCTCTCCTCATAGGGCTGTGTTCCAAACCCCTCACCGATTTTGTTGCCCTTCTCTGGGCTCGTACCAGCAATTCAACCTCCTTCCTAACCTGAGGGGCCCAGAACTGGACACAGGACTCGAGGTGTGGCCTAACCAGTTCAGCATTGAGGGGTGAGAATGACCTCCCTGCTCCTGCTGGCCACACTGTTCCTGATGCAGGCCAGGATGCCATTGGCCCTCTTGGCTGCCTGGGCACACTGCAGGCTCATGTTCAGCCTACCTTTAGTGCCTCAGCTATTGGGTACTCTGTATTCACATTACCAAGAAGCTTGGTGGATTGCTAAGGATAAAGCCTGTGGAAGTACCATCCAGTGTGTAAGTTGGTAGACACTCATGGCTAACCAACCACAGAGGAACCAAAGCCATAACAAACCCCCTTGTTTCAGATCGCCTTCATGACTGTCTCCGAAGGGCAGAAGACTCCTGTTAATTAGGCTAGGTGTTAAAACTGTACTGAATTATAGATTGCTTAGTTTACAGCAGCCTGGAAAAAGCCCCTTTTAATGTAAGGAGCTAAATTTAAATGAGAGTTCCTGGAAAAGGTGATTAATAATGTCTGCATTTCATTTACTTCTGCTCCAAAATGTCCTGGCCACACTGGCAGAGCTCTTGGAGATTCTTCATCTACCTTTTGGCTGTTGCCTGATCTTTGTACCCATTAGCTGAATATTCATGGGATGACAATACTCTCTGGCCCACACTCCTTGTAAAGATGTTCAGGCCACCATTTTCAAATGATCAGGTGCTGTGCATCTGCTGGCTTTGGCTCATAGCTTTTTACAGAGCACTGATACATTGCTGGCTCTCGGCACTTACTGCAGCTAATTGGGAAATACATTAACATTTGGCAGTTCACAGTTCTGCTCCCTTCTTTGGATCTGGCTCCTGTAGTGTCCTTGCTTTCACTTTGCTTTAAATTGTAATAGTGGAGGTTAAGTAGAAGTTAAATCTATTTCAGGTGGAGGTGCTGCCAGTACTGAGAATTGCTTGGGGAGTAGTTTGCTAGCATTTCAGGGAATAATGTGTGATCTGATCACTCAGGGCATTCTAGTTAAACCTTGTCAGGGTTTTCATGATTTAAAGGTACTTTGGGACTCCGTTTTAACCCTCAGATGATGATAAAGTCGACCTCAGCATCTTTTTATTTTGCTGTAGTGATTATTACCTGTCCTTGCTGAGGAACTTGGCACCTGTGGATGCCATAGCTCCACACAGGAATGTGAGAATACCCCATATGTGGGGGGCACATTCAAACTCCTTTAGCTACTGCAGCTCATAGTAACCTAAGGTTTATTTGACTTGGCCGGATGAAAGATGTGACATCGGTGCTGCATATCCTGCACGGTGTATTTATCCTTCTGAGGCAACTCTGGACAGTAGTATCCTTCTTTCTCAACCCAACATTGTCTCCCAAAGTTTTCCAAGAAGATATCTTCATTTCCATGCAGTGTAATGAAGCATGGGGATAATCCTCGTTCAATCAAGTGGAGAATCTGGGATATATCCAGACAGGTAGGTACAGAACAACTGAATGGTAAGGATCATCTAGTCCAGCCTCCCTGCTAGTGCAGGTTTGCCTAGAAGAGGTTGCTCAGGAGCATGTCCAAGCAGGTCTTGAAAGTCTCCAGAGAAGGAGACTCCACAACCAAGGATTTTGTTTTAATTTCTTCTAATACAACTGCTTTTCTAGAGGAGTTTTCTAACTTTGCTTCACCATCCACTTTAAGGATCAGCTTGCATTTTTCTGCTGGGAGGTATTTCTGTTCATTTCATTAGAAGCTCTCCAAGTTGCCAGGTGATCACAGGGAGCTAGACAGAAGTCCTAACTAAAGATGGAGATACTCAGTAGCTGCTGATTTGTGTTTAATTCCTATGAACAGATGGTCTCACTGTAAGAATTTGTGCTATCACCTAGAGTTTATTAGCCAAATAGCAAAACAAAATGAAAATAGTGGCAGACATCTTTTGTTTCCTCTTGCTGAGCTGTGATAAATATAATTTCCTACGCTTTCTGCAGGTATTTATAAGCAGTGGATGAATTCTTTACCAGATCAATGTCACCCATCCTATACAGCAGGGAAGAACTAGACAAAGTACCAAGTAAATCTCTTCTTCTTTTTTTTCCAAGGATTTGAGAAATGTGTTCTGATGCAGAGACCCAGAAACTGTAATTCTAAAAGTTGGCTTTACAAAACACAAAATGTGGTGGGTTAACACCCATCCTGAAAACAGGGGGGAGGGCTTGCGAGGGCTTTGTCTTCCCTGCAGGGCATTTTCCCCCTGGGAAACTGAGTCTGTTCCACTCCCCCCTCCCTGCCCAGCTAGGGTATAAAAGGGAAGGCGTTGGAGTCATTAGCTCGCCTTTTGGCTCCTTCCTCTCCTGGACAAGAGCTACTGCAGCTGCCTTCCTGCTCCTCTGCCACATGGTTGGGCCTGATCTTTCTCCCTGCTGCCTCTGTGCCTCTTCAGAGAGAGACTGGTTTTGTATTCCTGTGGCATTTTTTTCCCCCTCCCATCCATCCTTGTTCTTTACCCTTGTGAACCTGCTATTGTTTTATATATATGTGTATATATATATATAGTAAAGAAAACTCTTTACCTCTCTACTTCCAAGCCAACTCCAAATTACTGCTTGGTGGATTTGCTCCTTCCCTTTCTTTTTTCCTCTCTGTTGGGAGGGAGGAGGGGGGAGCAGGGGAGAGATTCTCAACCTTGCCCCCATCTGAGCTCTTAACTCCCAGTTAAGGCTCAAACCACTACACAAATGTAGTGGTCAGACAAAGAAGCTTTGGTCAGAAGTTGGTATTCCTTTTATGTCCATTTTGTACAAGGTTCATGGGATCTGTTTGATTTTTCTTTCCTTAAAGATTTATACATATTGTAATATACTGATATGAAAACACCCACCATTTGAGGCCTTTGTATTTGTTTGCAATGGAAGTGTCTAAATCTACAAAATGCTACCTGGATGTCATAAAGAATGCCTCATTTTTATATTGAGTGCTGGGGTTACAGCAATTCTTGCTTTACCCTTTCCAAGTATTTAACAATAGACATGAGGTACTGGCAGGATTATGAAGCTTTTCATCCATTTTTGCTTACTGCCGTGCTGGACAAACTGGCAGAGCATTCTGTACTCATTTTTTGGGATCTATAATTCTGTTTCCAATGCTCAAGAACATATATCACTTCTAAATTTCTGATGAGTTGCTTTTCTCCTTGGTCTGACATTTTTAGCAAAGGCAATTCAGATACCCAGCTGTCACAATGCTTTTCTCTAACTACCAAACAGTATGCATTGAAAATGATCCTGTGCAGTGTTTTTTACATGCAAAGGATTTTGTATGCTGTCCAGTGTGTGTCTTCTTTCACCAGGGTAATTTCTGTTCACTTCTCAGTCTGAAAATACCACATGAATGGAGGAATCGTCTGAACTCTGCTTGTAGTTAGAATCATAGCACAATCAAGGTTGGAAGGAACCTCTGGAAGTTGCCTGGGCATCACCCTGCCCAAAACATGTCTAGTTAGGACAGCTAGGTCAGGACAGTGCCCCACTGAATCAAGAATGCCTCCAAGGACAGAGGGCCCAACCTCTCTTCCACTATTTGATCATCAACAGAGCAAAACAGTTTTGCCTAATAATTAACCAGAATTTCCCATCTTCCAAGACGTGCCCTTTGCCTCACCTCTGAGAAGTGTCTGGTTCTGTCTTCCCCATAAACTCAAACCAAGTAGTTTCAGATGTCAACAAGGTCTCCCCTCAAACTTCTCTTCTTAAGATGAAAAAAAGATCCAAAACAACCACAACCAAAAAAAAAAACACAACAACCACCACCACCCCACCACAAAACACCACAGCAATTCTCTGAGCCAACTATTTGATTCTATGATTCTATTCACCATCCCTGGGGGTGTAAAAAAACATATGTACATGGCACCTGGGGACATGGTTTAGTGGTCATGATGGTGTCGGGTTGACAGTTAGACCTGATGATCTTAGAGGTCTTTTCCAACCTTAGTAACTCCGTTACTCTAACTCCCTCACCAGTTTGAGGGGTCCCTGCAGAGCTCATGCCTTTATGTCGATGTATTACATGCAATGGGGAGCTCAAAACTGGGCATAGGCCTTGACATGCAGTCTGACAAGTACCACAGATCAGGGAAGGATTGCACCCCTTGGGCTGCTGGCTGTGCATTCCCTGTTTCAGGGGAGGATGTGGTTTGAAATTTTTTGGTGGCAAGTTTTACCACTCCTAAGATGAAAAACATTGTGGTTGGACTGAAGGCTTTCACTGTTACAAAAATTACTTTAAACATTTGGCCTCTCTGCCTTTTCACATTATCAGGCTTGGATTTTTATATTCTACAGCTAGGACCCTACTAGGCAAAAGTTTCTTTCATCTGCTGCAGGTCAGGTGCATGACTGCACCGGTTCATCCTTAATTAAATGAGAGAAGGTTTATGGCCCAAGGTTTTTTAAAGAGACTTTGTGTTAATGGATGTATTAGCACTCTGCCAGTCCAAATACCTGTAATAGAGGGGAAAAAAGGCAACAAAAGGTGGCCAGCAGGTTAACTCTGCCAGCTGTTAAAGCAGAACAGACATGTGCTGTGTGATTATATTTCAAATGCAGAAAAGGGACTTCTAATTCTGCCAGATTTTCTATAAACCAAAAAAAAACCAACAACCCTAAACACAAAAGCCCTAGCTGATCTATATGCAAAATTGAACAAGCAAGTAGTTCAGAAGGGAAGGTAAGTGCTTGACATGGTCAATACGGTAACCTAACTGAAGCGTTTATAATCGATATGGTTAAGTGTAGCCACAATGGAAAGGCAGCAAAATTTGTTAGCTGAAACGGCAAAACAAGCAGTGAAACTTACCACACGTTCAAGAGTTGATAACAAAATGATAGGGAGCTGCTAGGCTCACAGTTTAACAGATATGCACTGTTCTTAAGTTCCCTGTCTTAACTGAAAGAAGAGTTCCTTACTTGAGGACTCTCAAAGGTAAGTTATTTTCCACTCCTTTCAAACAAAGCAAGCACATGTACACATCACATGTGCTCTTCCATTCTGTGATCTCTGTACATTTATCAGGTTCTAATGCTCTCCTGCTGGCAAATTCTGGGGCTCCACATAGATTTACAAGACCTGTCTGGACCTAGAGGTCCTCAGTAGTAAGTAACTTGGATTGAGATTGAGCTGTCACACAGACCCTTGTCTTTAAGCAAAGACTGGAGCATGAGGGAGGTGGTCTGATCGTTATGTTTGGATTTAAAGCAGCATCAGAAGTCTAATAACTAACCTGTTTGTACAAGCAGAAGAACATTTAGAAAGTAACAATTTGGCATGTATAATTATTTTGACAACAAAGTGATAGCAAAAGAAGGGTAAATAACTCCTCTCAATCAGAAGCTGTCAACTGTGAAATCTGGTTTTGTAGCATTAGACTAAGAATGAATGATTTATACTAGCTTATCTGTTGCAATAACCTGGTATGATATCTGTCAAAAAATCTACAGTGCATCGTGTTAACAAGTTTGAAAAGCCTTCTTAGGAGTGTTGGTTGCATATAAATTATGTGCAAGCTTAATTGTATTTGGAATGCCTGATTTGACCATGCCTGTGCCGTTTTCTGTTGAGCGTTTGCAAGCAACTTATATACATGGATGGAATGGTGCTAGCCTAATCATTTCAGACTTTATTACCACTAGTTAAAAACAATGTATTGAATAATCAGGGGCAGACTCTCTGGAAGAATCTGACTATAACAGACTGCAAACTCTCTCCTTGTCATTATCTTGCTTTCTGTTTGTTCATTTCAGATGGAAATGTGGAGTTTTGTGTAGAAGGTCTCCAGCTCCTATATGTCATGCTTTATTTTTGTCATGTTCAAGATGAAAAAATGTTTCCAGTCCAAGCTTTTTGAAGAATTTTCTGTGTCTGGAAACAGAATTAAACTCAGATATTTGGTTTTTTTTCCACCTTGAAAATGCAGGTCTACAGCTACTAACAAGAAGTGTTCAGGACTAGTTCTTAATATCCAGGGTGATCTTGTGGTTCATGCACGCCACTTGCGTGTTTCAGTGCAGATCTCTGATGTCCCACGTGCCATGCTGCTGTTTCAGAATTGAATCAAGTTTTCTGTCTGTGTTTTCCTGTTCAATGCTCAAAGCATGGCAACAATTCATGTTACATTGTTCTGTTGAGGCAGCTGAGTGCCAGGCGCTGTTTGAGGTACTAGCGTGGTGTTAAATGGTCACTAGAAACTCAGCTGAGGGGCAGAGTTAGATCCAAGTAGTCCCCAGTTTCCCCACTGTTCTCAGGTAACAAAGTTAGATTTGTTTTTACATTTGCACTGCCAGGTTTGGGTTTTCAGATGTTTGGGTTTCCAGAGGTGGCTTTGTGACATGTATTCCTACTGTTCTTCATTTGGAGAGTGTTTATTTGGTGTTTCAGTTTCATTGTTCATAATTGCAGGCAGTTCTTTAAAGGGGGTTCTGCTAGTGACAAAGTGCTTAGCATTTTCAACCAACTTCACAGTATTTTGTATACAAATAAATGTGTTCACCCTGCTGTCAAAAAAAACCCCACAACCATACACACATACCTCCCACCAAAAAACCCACTGGGTTATCAGCACCTTATAGTCTCAGTGTGGACCTAAATGTCCTAGTAGTATGTCAATAGGGCAGTTCATCCTTCCTCTTCAAACTGGTGAAGATATCATAGCATCAGTCAGGGTTGTAAGGGACCACAAGGATCGTCTAGTTCCAACCCCCCTGCCATGGGCAGGGACACCCCACACTAGATCAGGCTGGACAGAGCCTCATCCATCCTGCTCTTAAACACCTCCAGGGATGGGGCCTCAACCACCTCCCTGGACAACCTATTCCAGGGCTTCACCACTCTCACCTTGAAGAACTTCCTCCTCATGTCAAATACAGCCTTTTGCTGGCAATATGTTTTCACTAACCTCTTCTGCTAGGGCTCACACCTCCTCTCCTGCCTGGTTGACAGAACTGCACCAAGGGAAAACTGTGATCCTGACTTTTTAAGGGATTTTCTTCTAAGAATAATTTGTTAAAAGTTGAAGGTGTCAGGCTGTGTTGGCATTACTTTTACACCAATGTGGAGGGGTTTATGTGCCAACCTGAGACTGTTCTTTGGGCCACTGGCACAGTTTGGGGATCTCTTCTCTTGATTTAGATGTGCATCTCTCTGCTGTGTAAAGAAAACAAGATTAGTCACATCCATAATTATTACCCCACATCTAATTTATAGATAATACACACACAGTAGAAATAGATGGAATTTTCCTCTCTTTAATGGCAGAGATCATATTCCTCAATGGTTGTTGAGGACATTCTTTGGGACTTATTTTTCAGGTTCTTTCTGCTCCCCATTAAAACATCTTCCTCTGGTCCTCTTGCCTGCTCTTGTATTGATTACTTCCTTTCAACTTCCAGTGCTCTTATAACGCTTCTAGTTGTGTTTAGATTCCTTTGTTCTCAGACCATTAGTAAGGGCTGGTTTTGAGACAGTTTTTGTGTGAATTTTCCCCTTTGCTAGAACTGGGAAAAGAAAAGGTGGTTCTTATGTTTTTGATTCATCATGTCTAGTGTAACACAGCTTGATAGGCAGTAACAGCAACTGCATGTTTCTCCTTCCTTGATGACATCTTTTAGTGCATTTGTTTTGAACAAGGATTCAGCTCTTTGCTGGCAAATTGTTGGTTGCCTTTGCTTTCTGCAGAGGTCACCAAGTAGTTTAAAACAGGTCATTGTGACAAAGCAGGCTGTGTAATATATACATGTTAGTGTGTGCAAACTAAAATCAGTATGTGTATATAGAATACTCTCCCTGTCTGTGTAATACTCCTTCAAAACCTTCATTTGAGGATGTCCAGCTGCTACCATGCATCTCTCTCATAAGCCATCCCTCAATAGTTTCATCAAGCTCACAGTAACTAATACTACTTCAGAACACAGAATTAACCAGGTTGGAAAAGACCTTCAAGATCATCAAGTCCAGCCTATCACCCAACACCATCTAATCAACTAAACCATGGCAACAATGCCTCATCCAGTCTCTTCCTAAACACCTCCAGTGATGGTGACTCCACCACCTCCCTGGGCAGCACATTCCAATGGGCAATCTCTCTTGCTGGGAAGAATTTCTTCCTAACATCCAGCCTAAACCTCCCCTGGTGCAGCTTGAGACTGTGTCCTCTTGTTCTGGTGCTGGTTGCCTGGGAGAAGAGACCAACCCCCACCTGGCTACAGCCTCCCTTCAGGTAGTTGTAGACAGCAAGAAGGTCTCCCCTGAGTCTCCTCTTCTCCAGGCTAAGCAACCCCAGCTCCCTCAGCCTCTCCTCACAGGGCTGTGCTTCAAACCTCTCCCCGGCTTTGTTGCCCTTTTTTGCCCTTGTCAGCAACTCAACATCTTTCCTAAACTGAGGGTCCCAGAACTGGACACAGGACTCAAGGTGTGGCCTAACCAGTGCTGAGTACAGGGCACAATGAGCTCCCTGCTCCTGCTGGCCACACTGTTCCTGACAGAGGCCAGGGTGCCATCACGTCACTGGTGTTTTGTGTGACACTGACCTTCCTTCAGCACAGTTCTCTTTCCTAAGGAGTTTTTGGGGTGCACACTGCACTGCATGCTGCAACTTGGAAGCAGCATTTTTAACTTGTGTGGGTAATGCCATGAGTCCAGACACTGGCAGACAACCAGGACCTGCACATGGGCAACGCTGGAGACTTTTGTCTCATGAAATTCTTGTCTGCATATCTTAATACATCTTAGATACAATGTTTTACTAGCTGCTTTATTAAGTGGGTGAAGTTAAATCGGTATAAAATGGACTAATACATTGTAGCACGGAGTAATCTGCTGTGATTACTTCCTACGGCTTGCCCCAGCCATACATCTTTAAATTAGTGAACAGAATAGCTCCAAATTGAGCTGCAGCTATTTAGCTCATTATCCACAGATGGGAAAAGACTCATTGCAGTAGCACTCACAAATATTTCACCACATTTAGTACTTGGAAGGATATGCCTGCAGCTTCCAGGATCAGGCTTGATTTTTTTTGTTGTTTCCTTATCTTTTTGTTCTCTGCACTAGAACTGCCTTTGTTTATTTGGAAAGGCATTGTCAAAAGAGCTAAAGGGGTTTAGGTGCCCAGATCCTACTGATTGGTTATATTTCTCTTGGAACATTGGAGTTAACTGATGCAAGCAAGCGTGCCAAGAGAAACACAGCAGCATCTCTCTTAAAATTTGGCATAGTGAGTAGGAGCGCAGATGAATTGTGCCCATTCTGTGCAATGTTCAGACAAAGGGACTCTCAAATGTTGTTGCTGTTTCTATAGAATGTGATTCTTTTTCACTCTGTTATGTTCCTCACCACTTCCTAGGATCCCCCTGGAGATAATTAGATACCATGCTGAAACTCCTTCACACAAACTGAATTCTGAAGAAAGGAAGCAGCTGGATGAGGATGTGTCTGTTGCTGAGGCTGAGCAGTCAGCCTGTGCCCTTGAACAAAGCCCCTGATCTCAAAGGACTCTCTACTGAAATATATGAATAGTTGCAGCATGTTTTGGAAAATTCCATAACTCCAAGTTGAATGAATCATCCACATCAGCTTTATGTCTGCTGTTAGCTCAGTTAATAGCCCTGTATTAAGAAACATGATAAGAACTGGGAAAGTTGTGTCTCCTACAGAGCCACCTCTTTTTGAAGTGCAGGCACCAAACTGCTTCCTAAACGACAATTCTGAACAATTCTTTCCTGTTTTGTGCATTAGGACTGAACTGCTTTCACGTGGAAAGGACATGACTTACACAGTGGAAGACTACCTATAATAGCATCCTATATGCTGCATTCAGTTAGAGTGTCCCTGTGCTGTATTTAATATAGCATCTGTTTGATCATTTGAATATAGAAATAGCTTCTCATCACGTGCAGCAGAGCTCTCTTGGCATGGTATTCAAGAAGTAAATTTATCTTAGTATATTATCAATCATATTTTTGATTTGTATTGTGTCCAAGGGAGAGAGTTAACCCAATGTGGTACTTCCATACAGAATTGTCAAGGCTGGTCTAATTCTCAGGTATAAATAACCTGACATTTACAATTAAGGTAGAAACTCCAAGCTTCTCCTTGCCTACAGTATTGAGCTTCCATAGTTTTGAATAGAAATAGTGTGCTTGCATGAGTCTGAACTTTTGTTGTTCTTATTAGCTCCTGTTTACCTAAATTAGCAAGTATAAGTTACCTGCTGACCAAAACTAATTCAATTATACCTGGGTGTGTGCTCTTTCATACATTGAGGGGGAAATTGTGTTCAGTAATTATCATAGAATAGAAGCACAGAATCATTAAGGTTGGAAAAGACATAGACTAGACCAGACCAGACCACCAGACCAGGTCAGGTTGGAAGAGACCTTCAAGATCATCACGTCCAACCCATCAACCAATCCAACCCACCTAAACAACTAACCCATGGCACCAAGCACCCCATCAAGTCTCCTCCTGAACACCTCCAATGATGGAGACTCCACCATCTCCCTGGGCAGCCCATTCCAATGGGCAATCACTCTCTCTATGTAGAACTTCTTCCTAACATCCAACCTAAACCTCCCCTTGCACAGCCTGAGACTGTGTCCTCTTGTTCTGGTGCTTTCTGCCTGGGAGAAGAGACCAACCCCCACCTGTCTACAACCTCCCTTCAGGTAGTTGTAGAGAGCAATAAGGTCACCCCTGAGTCTCCTCTTCTCCAGGCTAAGCAACCCCAGCTCTCTCAGTCTCTCCTCATAGGGCTTGTGTTCCAAAACCCTCACCAACTTCATTTCCCTTCTCTGGACTCATTCCAGCAACTCAACCTCCTTCCTAAACTGAGGGGCCCAGAACTGGTCACAGGACTTGAGGTGCAGCCTATTCTGCAATCATCAAGTCCAACGGCCAGCCCAACCCAACCCTGCCCACTAAACCACTTCCCAGAGTACCTTGTCTACATGCTTTTTGAACCCCTCCAGGAATGGTGACTCCACCACCTCCCTGGGCAGCCTGTTCCAATGCCTGACCACTCTTCCAGTAAAGAATTTCCAGTAAGGAAATTTTTCCTGACATCCAATCTAAATCTTCCCTGATACAACTTGAGGCCATTTCCTCTTGTCGTGTCACTTGATACTAGAGTGAAGAGACTGACTTCCATCTCAATGCAACCTCCTTCCAGTTGGTAGTAGAGTGTGGCAGGGCCTCCCCCTAAGCCTTCTCTTGTCCAGACTAAACAACCCTCAGTGCCCTTTCACAAGGTCTGCTCTCCAGATCCTTCACCAGCTTCATTGCCCTTCTCTGGATCCACTGTAGCACCTCAATGTCTTGCTTGTAGTAAGGTCCCTAAAACTGAACCCAATACTCAATGTGTGGCCTCACCAGTACTGAGTACAAGGTCGAAATCACTTCTCTACTCTGCTGGCCACACTATTCCTGATACAGGCCATGATGGTTTTGGTGTTCTTGGCAGTCAGGTGCCTATCTTATGTGGCTTTGAGTCAGGTAGGGAAGATGTCTAGCTCTAAATTCTGTCCTGTAAAAAGCTTTTGTGAGAGCAAAAAGGAAAGATAGTGTTCAAATTTATTTGGTATCTGTTAGGAGACACAACATGAGGGATGAGAGTGTTACCAGCAGTGTCTTGAGAATTTGTCTTTGGACCTAGGGCAGCCAAATGCTGTGGGATCTGCAGCTGTAGTCACACATGCCAGGTCTGCTTCCCTTGTGTTTTATGTCAAAGCATACCTTAAAGACCTGGTGAGTTGTTCTTACAACTGCGTGCTGGGCTGGTAAAACAAGTAAGGAGTTAGAAAAGTTGATTTAACCCATTCTTCAATATCAGAACATCCATCTCTCCTCCTCTCCTCCATTCTGAATTTTGGGAGCTGGCACTTTACCTAGCACTTGTTGCATTCACTTTCCAGATCATGTGAATGGTCACTGTACAAGTCCAACATCCCAGAGCTGCAGCTCAGGAAAACGACTTTCCAGCGCGGATGTCTCAAAAGCAAACCGCCGCGGGCCTGGGAGGCCCCCCTTCAGAAAAGCACAGTCTGCAGCCTGCATGGAGATTTCTCTCCCAGTCACCACAGAAGGTGGGTGGCAATGAATATTTCACAAGGTGTTTGTGATATTTCTCACTGGATGTGGAAGCAAATGAAGTTTAGCATGATCCTTGTCCTAGTCCCTGCCCTGAACTGCTGTCTTCAGCTGACTGTTTAGAGGTGGAATAACCCCTGTGTGCTACTGTTGTTACTAACCAAGCCTGCTCCTGAGCTCTGTGCTGCCTAGGGGTGCAGTATGCTGAACTTCACTCAACTCTTAGAGCTGTCTGCTCACCTGTGTGGATCAGGTGCTTTGGTCCTGAGAAGCAATTGTTCATAGGAACTTACATACAGTTATTGTGACAGCTGGTACTTACTAGCATTTTAAAGTCTTGTCTCTACTTACCAAGTCTGATAATCATTTCTAGAGTGTGAGTTCAGGTTTTGCATCTATCTATCGATCTATCTATCTATCTATCTACCTACCTATCTATCCATCCATCCGTATATCTATCCATCTATCTATCTATTTATCTATCCCTATATCTATCTATTAATTTATTGGTAGTGAAATTCCACAATCCCTGTCCACTGCTTACAGGCAAATTATAGACCATAATCTAATACTTTTTTAAACATTTATTTATGTATGTGTATTAAGTTTCCTGCTTCAATGCCTTCAAATCTTAACCTACCTGAACACAGAGTCTCAATGGAGCTGAGATACAAAGTGGGCCACTCATGGCAATGCATTGTGCTTAAAACTTAGAATAAGATCATTATAATTTCAGCAGATCCTTTAAGCAGAAGCATTCCACACATGCATTTTTCTTCAGTCTTGATAGTGTTCCTGCTCTGCTGTTTGTGTCCTTAACTCTTGTCTCCCATGCCTCCAGCTTAAACAGCTTTCTGTACTGGGTTACATTATCCAACTCCCTTTGCGCTGAAGCAGATGATCTAGATTTCTGAATTTACCAGTCAAGTATTAACCTTCTGCAGAGGAACAGGGTCAAAAACTTGGGGAGCAGTGACATTTCAACTGACACTGCTCTTTCTTCAGTGACCATCCAACAGTCTCTCCTTTAGGAGAACGTTACACGGTCATGGACTCTTCAAAGGTTGAGTCAGGCTGAACAGCGTCAGTGTTAAATCACATTGCAGACTTCCTAGAACACAAAGTGTAATCTTCAGCACTCATGAAGAATTAACCCTGTTTACACTCTACACCTACTGTAAATTTCAGTTTTAACTTGGATTAATTAAAGGCTCCTGTGTCAACATTGTGCTAAAGCAGATTTACAGAGCTCCAACTCGGTTATGGTAAGTACGATTGTCGTAGAGCAGCTTGTGCTGGAAAATACATCCCTGCCACGGTGGGGTTCTTTGCTGTGTGGTTTTCTTCACCCTACATAGTACCAAACTCTTCTGGAACTCTTGTATGCAGGTAATGCTGCAGCATCAGCATTACCTGTACATAACCAGCCCATGGTGGCTGCTTAATTCTTTTGTGCTGCTCTGTTTCCTCTTCCCTCCCATCCTCTCAGAGCAAGTAGGGTCTCTAGCAGGCAGCACCTACAACCCCCCAAGGTCCCACTGACCCTTGTGTACAAAATATTTAGTGATAGAATGATAGTTTTAATGGCATGGGGATGTTTTCTGGGTATCTGATGCATATTTACATGCATCTTGAATTTCTAGACAACTGTTTTGGCATTTGTTTTGATGTATTCCTGAAAGGGTTTATACTAAACATAATCGCTTCATAGAATCATTTTGGTTGGAAAAGACCTTTAAGGTCAAGTCTTAAGCTCAACCATTACCTCACTCTACCAAGGCTGGTACTAAACCATGTCACTAGGCACCACAACTCTGCCTCTTCAAAATACCTGCAGGAATGGGGATTCAACCATCTCCCTGGGGAGCCTGTTCCAGAGAACCCTTTCAGTGAAGAAGTTTCATCTAATAGCCGACCTAAACCTCCCCTGTTGCAACTTCTTCTTGTCCTTATTATTAGAAAGGAGAGACCAACCCCCACCTGACTTTTCACACTTTGACCAACACCCACCTCACTACAACCTCCTTTTAGGTAGTTGTAGAGAGTGAGAAGGTCTCCCCCTGAACCTCCTTTACTCCAAACTAAACAAGCCCAGTTCCCTCAGCTGCTGTGGTGGATGGTTGTATGATCCTTTAAAGATTCTTTGGCTGTGAGAGAAAAGGAAGTTAATAAGTTAGAAGGTTTGAGAAAGACTATGCAGAGAATCTAATAATTCCTTCCAAACTGTGCATCTGGCTTTGATCAAAACCTTCAAATTGGGCTGTTAGGCCGCACCTTGAGTCCTGTGTCCAGTTCTGGGCCCCGCAGTTTAGGAAAGATGTTGAGTTGCTGGAAGGTGTCCAGAGAAGGGCAACAACGCTGGGGAGGGGTTTGGAACACAGCTCTGTGAGGAGAGGCTGAGGGAGCTGGGGTTGCTTAGCCTGGAGAAGAGGAGGCTCAGGGAAGACCTTCTTGCTGTCTCCAACTACCTGAAGGGAGGTTGTAGCCAGGTGGGGATTGGTCTCTTCTCCCAGGCAAGCAGCACCAGAACAAGAGGACACAGTCTCAAGCTGCACCAGGGGAGGTTTAGGCTGGATGTTAGGAAGAAATTCTACACAGAGAGAGTGATTGGCCATTGGAATGTGCTGCCCAGGGAGGTGTTGGAGTCACCATCACTGGAGGTGTTTAGGAGGAGACTTGATGGGGTGCTTGGTGCCATGGTTTAGTTGATTAGGTGGTGTTGGATGATAGGTTGGATGTGATGATCTTGAAGGTCTCTTCCGGCCTGGCCTGGCCTGTTCTGTTCTGTTCTGTTCTGTTCTATTCTATTCTATTCTATTCTATTCTATCCTATCCTATCCTATCCTATCCTATCCTATCCTATCCTATCCTATCCTATCCTATCCTATCCTATCCTATCCTATCCTATCCTATCCTACTCTATTCTATTCTATTCTATTCTACAAGAATAAAGAAGTCCTCCCTGTGCTAAGTATTTATTTGCTATTTAGGAGTATATGCTGCAAGAAACAACAGATCTATTGAAAGACATGGTTCTTTTTTTTTCATGTTCTCATATGGTGAACCCCCAAGATAGCTATTTTGTGTCCTCTCTAGAGAGGTAGTATTTCAAGTTAGCATTTGGGAGGATTTTGTTATCCTACCTGAGTAGAATTTTGGCTAGAGATTGCTATCACAGCAGTGTTAAGCACTTCTAATAAGTAATAATTTCAGAAGCCCACGTGGGTGGGTGGATGGCTCTTTACCTTTTCTTAAGCCTGTCTCTGAGGCACTGGTAACATTTGCAGGTATTTTTACTAATGTTTCCACATCCTGCTCTCTGCAACCACTTCTAATTGATTTGATTAAAAAGATAATATGTTTTGGTGACTAATCATAAGGCACCTATTAGAATCAATCTCCTCCTCTCGCCCTGGATTTCAGACTCTACTTATTTCAGTCTGATCTTTGGGTGCAGTAGGAATTGGCTGTCCAACGTTCTCATCAAGTGTATTTTCAGGCAACTTTCACACAATAAATTCTTCTGACTTCATTCTTGTTAGCTGATTGTTAAGGTTTTGCTGACTCTTACCCCTTTCCATGTGCAGAAGGATTCCTGATATAGGAAAGCATTTCTGAAAGAATGCCTTTGCAATGATGAATCATAGGGAGAAGAAAGGAGGGAGGGGGGCTGTCTTGTTTTCTGCTGGCCAAAATGTTGCAAACTGTTCAGTCTCAAACAATGCTGATGTTTCTGGAGCACTCAGAGAACAATTCAAAAGCCAGGTAACAGCAGCAGAGGAGTGGTGTCTGTGCTTGCATGGCTCCTGTCTTTCCCAGAGTTCTCATCTATCCTGGAGAAATTTGAAAAGCTCTAAAGCTTTTTAAACTCAAGTAGGTTTTATTCCAAGCTGAAGGCTACTGGTATTTCTTCCCCCTCTGCCCCCCAACCCCATAGCTTGCTGTGGTCATGTTTTTGTCAATAATTACTCAGACATTTTACAGGATCAGAGGATGTTAGGGGTTGGAAGGGACCTCTGGACATCTTCAAGTGCAACCCCCCCCCCCCCCCGCTGCCAGAGCAGGACCATAGAATCTAGTGCAGGCTGCACAGGAACACATACAGACAGGTCTTGAAAGTTTCCAGAGAAGGAGACTCCACAACCCCTCTGGGCAGCTTGTTCCAGTGCTCTGTGACCCTTATAGTAAAGAGGTTCTTCCTTATGTTGAGGTGGAACTTCCTGCGCTGTGGTTTACACCCATTGCTTCTTGTCCTGTCACAGGGCACAAGTGAGAAGAGACTGTCCCTGAGGAGCCCTCAGATATTTATGTACATTTATTAGTTCCCCTCTCAGTCTTCTCCAGATTCAAAATCCCCAGGGCTCTTAGGCAGTGCTCCAGTCCCTTAATCATCCTAACAACCCTCCACTGGATTCTCTCAAGTAGATCCCTGTCCCTCCTGAACTGGGGAGCCCAAAACTGGATGCAATATTCCAGGTGAAGTCTCACTAGGGCAGATAAGGGGGGTTGGGGGTTAGAGAAGGACCTCCCTTGATAATACAGCACTTCTGAAATACCATTTATGCTATTTACAATGCTACATGTTGTCTTGTAGGATCTTCCAGCTTCACACATGTAATGTTCTCTCAGCTATACCAATAAATTCTGTAGCTGTTCAATATGGTCAATATCTCATTTTAGCAAGAAACTAGAACTTTACAAGTTCTTAATAGCATATTATTGATTCTAAACAATGTTGTTTTCACCTGCCTTTGATTAAGCTCTTTCTTCCTTGCAATAACAGAAGAATTTATTTGCCTTGTAAACAAACCCACAATATGCAGGAAATTCCACTGCTGACCTTCTATACTTCTGGTCCTTTGTGACCAGAAGTCTCTGAGATTTCAGTGATTCTGAGAGTTAGTGATTATATATCTTAGATATTTCTTGTGCAGGGTGGAAACTTAAGGGGCTTTTTCATCATCAAGCTGAGACTATGCTTTTAATGATCAAGGACAATAAAAAATACACATCTATGCACATGATTCTGAGTCAAGAAATTCCTTGCAGACATTCTGTTCCATGGTAACATCCTGTAGAACGGGAATTTGTTTTGTTTCCAAGCTTAGAGGATTTTCTTGCAGGCTGTAGACATTTGCACTGATCATGTCTTAGAATAGAAATAGAATAGAATTAACCAGGTTGGAAAAGACCTTTGAGATCATCGAGTCCAACCTATCACCCAACACCAAACTAAACCATGGCACCAAGCGCCCCATCCAGTCTCTTCCTAAACAACCTTCAGTGATGGTGACTCCACCACCTCCCTGGGCAGCCTGTTCTAATGGGCAATCTCTCTTTCTGTGAAGAACTCCTTCCTAACATCCAACCTAAACCTCCCCTGGTGCAGCTTGAGACTGTGTCCTCTTGTTCTGGTGCTGGCTACCCAGGAGAAGAGACCAACCCCCCACCTGGCTACAACCTCCCTTCAGGGAGTTGTAGACAGCAATAAGGTCTCCCCTGAGCCTCCTCTTCTCCAGGCTAAGCAACCCCAGCTCCCTCAGCCTCTCCTCACAGGGCTGTGCTCAAGGCCTCTCCCCAGCCTCGTTGCCCTACTCTGGACATGTTCAAGTCTCTCAATGTCCTTCTTAAACTGAGGGGCCCAGAACTGGACACAGGACTCAAGGTGTGGCCTAACCAGTGCAGAGTACAGGGGCACAATGACTTCCCTGCTCCTGCTGGCCACGCTGTTCCTAATGCAGGCCAAACTAGAACAGAATGGGTATTTTAAGTTGGGATTTAAGTTCTAGAGGATTGCAATGTCTTTGACTAAAAAATGTACATCCAAACTTTTAACCTGTATCCAAACAGAGCTCTTAGTGATCTGGATGTGAAGGCAGTTTGCTCGTGTAAGTCAAGGGAAGTGATTCATACAACTGAGTATGGAAGTTGGATGGTTTACTTGCTGCTCGTGTTTTCATCATGCCATAAAAATGCTTAGTTCTGTTTCAGTATGAAGAAAATGCTTCCCTGTTCGGCTCTAAGAGAACCCCTCTGGGTTTAAAACATGCTGAACTAAAACCTAAGCCTGAACTTTACCATATTCTGGAAATAACAAAATGAAGATTGAAATCTGGTGACCTGAATGGGTTTTCTCTTTCAGGCCTCTATTTGCCCTCATTTACATCAGCCTTGTACCAGTACGATTTCAGGAGGCCATTCAGGTTACACTGCTGTACCTGAAGCATCTCCAGGGCAATACCTTAGGGAACTTTTCCCAGGGAGGGCCATGCATCCCATGCCCCTTGTAGGCACAGATGCAGCCCCCCTGTTCTGCATGCTGTGCAAGCAGCATAGTCATAGGCTTTTCAACGGAGTTTTAGGGAAAGTTATTTGACTTGATCCAGTTAAATTCCAGACTATTATCACACTGTTTGTGTTTACAACCTGTGCTGCTTTCTAGTGGATTGCTTTATGTGGAATGGAGTGGTGCTAATAGAATGAGCTTGAAGATGTCTTTAGCAGTGTGGTTAAACGTGTGAAGCCCCTGCAGTGTCACTTCCCACCCCTTTTTCCTCTGCGTGGCTGAAGCATTGCCGTCAGTAGTGTGGTTTGGTCTCTGTGTCTAATACTGTCACTGTGTGCAAATTTGTGTTTGAAGTCTAACTCCTTTACTGTGTGCTCACACTGGCAAGCAGATCTTTGCATGCTTTCCTGACTATATAATTTTTTTGTTAAGTGACAGATTTCTCAACACAACTTTAAGATGCTGAACCTTAAACTGGCAGCTGTTTTAAAAGTTACATCTGATGTTTGAGGCTAAAACTTGTAGAGATCTCCAAATGAGGAGGATATAAAAGGCCTAATTTTGTTTCCAGACCGCGTCCATTCCAAAAAGGGGCAATTTTTGTGCATGTTTTATAAGCAGATCAATTAGTCAGTGTGTTAACACCAGGAAAGGACCCATAAATAGCATCCAAGACACTGACAGTCGATTGCAAAACTCTTTAGTAATGAACATAAATATTTGAAGTGAAAATGTCACTGGCAGGGTGGTTTTTTGTTCATTCCTCATAAGGGATGCTTGTACTTCCATGATTCCTGGCTTTAAAAAGACTGCTTTTTGCTTCTGTCTAAATGCAAACCCCACTGCTTTAGATTAATCACAATGGTGATTTCTGGGAAGAGGTGAAAGGGAAGGAGGTGTTCCCCTTACCAATCCTGTGGTGCAGCTGAGAACAGAGAAGTCAGAACATGCCCTTGAAGGTGTCATATATGTTTTCATTAATAGCTTCCCTCCTGGCTTGTTTGTTTAGTTTTCTTTAAATTCCAGGGGAAAGTAAGGGAATTCCTTTCTGTTTAGAGCAAATAAAATGAAAAGTTAAAAGTTAAAGCAAACAAACATCTCTGCAGTTTGTAAAGGTAACAGTTTGAAAGACAGGGAATCATTTAGTCAGAGTACCTATTAAATTCTCAGAATGCTCCCCTCTCCTGACTCAAAATCCTAACTTAAATCTTCTCCTAGACACCAGTGCACTGCCACATGACAGTGGCAGGACTGTCATAGTGTCATAGTATCATAGTACCAGTCAGGGTTGGAAGGGACCACACGGATCATCTAGTTCCAACCCCCCTGCCATGGGCAGGGACACCCCACACTAGATCAGCCTGGCCAGAGCCTCAGCCAGCCTGGTCTTAAACACCTCCAGGGATGGAAGGAAAGAGCTAGGACAGTAACTGCTAGGGCAGTAACTGCTCAGGGCTGCTTTGGTACAGATGTGATGACGAGGGTTGGCTCAATTGTTCTTGTCCTTTTGCAATGCATGCGGTTTTTGTGGCAGTAGGTTGCGTTTCCAGACGGGCAATGCTTCGGCAATTGCATCGAATCAGTTCATTCTCACACGACGAGCGTCACTGTACTGCTCACACATGGATGAACAAAGGTAAGACTCAGAAACACTGCCTTCATTTTTCCTCCTGGTGTGTGAGTTGAAGTGTCCTGTGTGTTTCTGTCCGTGAGTAATGAGTTAAAGGCTTGGTAGCTGCTCTTGAATCAGAAGCCTTCTCTTCACGTGCTGCTGTGTATAGCTGGTATTTAACAGTCAGTCCGGTGTGATGAAGGAACGTGGTTCCTCAGTTTCCATCTGCATCTCACTAACCCAAACCATGCACAGGACAAGGCTGAAAGAAAACACTTTGAAGAAAGCAGGACTGCTAGTAGGAGAGTAGTTGTGGTTACATTGTGTAGTCTCAACCCACGGCATGCAGCTTCTTGAAATGCACTGGCTGCAGATAATCACTGAAATCCAGAATGGTAGGGACCTCCATGGATCACCTAGTCCAATACCCCTGCTAAAGCAAGCTCACCTAGATCTGGTTGCAAGGAAACATGTTGTGGTGGTGAGAGAAGGTTCAGCTCTCCCTCCCCCACAAAGAAAGAAACCACATCTAGCTCAGTCAGAGGAGCAAAGCTATATTTACAAGCAGGATGAAATGCAAATGGATATATATACAATATACACAGTATTTACAACATATACAGAAATATACAGCAAGGAAAGTAATACAGAACAAAATTCCCTCCTCTGGACAGAGGAGGGTGCCCCCCTCTACTCCTTATCTCTCCCTACCTCTCTTTTTTTTTCCAAAAAAGATTAGAGAGAGAGAAAAAGTAATTAATAAGGAGGAAATTCTTGTTAGGCTCAAAAGCGCATGCAGGGATTAGTTCTCTTATCTGTTATCCAAGGTCAGCTCCGGCTAGTTGCTCAGAAGCAGACAGGCTGGAAAGGCAGAACAGACTGGAACAGAGACAGACTCAAACTGAACTAAAACTTAAAGTTGCCTTCTATCAATCTACCAATGAAATTCGTTTAGACCTATCTTTGTGTGACCGTTTGAGGCTGTGCCTTTAAGAAAGGGAATATGGTGGATGGAAGTTGGTAAACGAAAGAAGAATCTAAACTAATTTCATTGGTGAAGTGGGAGGAAGCACCTTCTGAACTGGGAGTGCAGGAAGGTATACTGGGCTTTCCAGCACTTTTCTGCAGTCTTGCTTCCGCTTTTCCTTTGGGCAGCAGCTTGCAGCTCCTGGGCTTTCTGCCAGGGCTTCGGCCTTGAAACTGATAAGGCCTGTATTAACTCCTTTCCAATTAACACAAACTGCTTCTAACTTTTTTTTCCTCTTTCTCTCTCTTTTCTAACCTACTCTGGGGAAAGGGGGGAGAGAGGGGAGAGCAGAGGTGGGGAACCCCCTCTCTGCTGAGGGGGGAACTCTCATTTCTGTGTTACTTTATTGTATATCTTTGTATATATTGTAAATATTGTAAATTTGTATATATTCCCCTGCATATCCTACATTGCTTTGTAAATATACAGCTCCACTGCTTTGCTAATTCAGCTGTGAGTTTTTTTTTTCCCTTCCCTTCAATTTTCTTTCCCTTTACTTTACAGGGGGGAGGGAGGAGGCTTCTTGGCCTTACTCTTCCAACCCCACGACACTTTGTTTTCAAAACATTCAGCCATAGTGTTCCAGCACTGTCCCTTTCTTAAAGGCACAGCCTAAAACAGTCACACATGTCCAGGCAGGTTTTGAAAGCCTGCAGAAAAGGAGACTCCCCAGCCTCTCTGGGCAGCCTGGCCCGGTGCTCTGCAACCCTCAAGGTAAAGGAAGGTTTTCCAAATGAAGTGCTTTCATGTTTCTCTGGGATACAATGGAGTCGTTTCTAACTAAAGAATTTGGGTCATAATCTCTTTGAGAAAGGAGTCCTATGGAACAGGCCTACACTAAATTTTATCCCAAAATCAAGGAAGAGTTGAGACTTCTTTAGAGCTAGCCAGTTGAGTCTGAAGGGGTTCTCAAACACTGGAATAGTCTCTTCAGGGAGGTGGTTGAATGCCCATCCCTGGAGGTGTTTCAAAGATGCAGAGATGTGGTTTTAAGGGACATGGTTTAGCACCAGACTTGGTAGAGTTAGAGAATGGTTGGACTCGATGATCTTAAAGGTGTTTTTCCAGCCGAAACGATTCTCTGTTTCAAAGTCACAAAGTGATTGAAGCCTTTTATAGGTTGTGGTTTGCTGTCCAGAGAATGCTCAATGACATCAAATCTTGACATGTGTCTTGCAGGTCTTTAGAATTTCAGTTTGAGCAGTGCGTTTAATAAAACCCAGCACAGTGTGTTCCCAAAAGTACCCCAAAGATTCTGTCTGTAACTGTCAGTTCTGCAAAGACATATTAGTTAACTGTACTGCACAGGAGTGAGGAACAGCTCTTGTTAATTTAAGGAGGGAGAAAGCTAAGCTGGGTGACACATGCAAATGGCACATCATGTATTTTTAAGTTCCATGTATGTCGCCTACACTAACTGCACTTGTCCTTTCAACATCTTTCTCAGTTTGAGCACCACCATACTTCGGTTCTGTGTGGCTGGGATATTAATATGCCTGTTAGAGAAAGTGAATTACATAACAAACATTTGCTGAAAATGGGGTACCCTTTGGGGTGGGGGGAAAAAAGTGTGTATATATATATGTGTGTGTGTGTGTACACATATATATATATGTATATATGCATGTGTGTGTGTGGAGCCCTGACAATCTCTGCCTTGAAATTACTGTCTTCCCGTTCTTTACCTGGCAGCTGTCACTGTGCTTAGGAAGGAGCTGGGCCAACCAGTCTGCTGCAGGAGAAGTGCAAGTGGTTGGGGTTATGTGAGACACTAATTCTCAAGGTATTAGAAGCTGTGTTTGCAGATGAATAAACAATCCCAGTTATATGCAGCTATATTTAGCAGTACCAAGCAAGTACGGCTAAATGCTCGCTCTCAGCAGTGCCTACACGAAGGTGAAACAGGGTGAGGGCAGCGCTTGGAAGTTCAAGTAGACATAAGTTTCTTTTCCACACAAGTGGGACTGAAGTGCCAGGGACAGCTACCCTGTGAAGATTCTGCCTGACTGAGGATGCCCTCAAAGGGCAGAAGCTGTCCCAGCCGTGAAAGAGTAGCAGGAGAATCTGCCCCCACTGCTGTGTGTTAGTTTTTAAGGTAGCATATGTAGTAACACTTGGCATGGTTCCAGCGGTGCTTTGCTGTGGGTCTCTCCAGTCTTTCCCAGGTAGGTGCTGTGAAGAGGGTAGTTTCAGCAGTTAACACAGAGTCCTCATCTGGGTAAGGGAATACAATGCTGCAATATGTTGCCTGAGGAAGAGAACCTGCTGGTTCTGGTAGCAAACAGGAGCCATACAGGCAATGTAAGGATCAGCCCAGTTTTAAGTTGTAGTACATGAGAAAGTCCTTTTCTAATGTTATTCTTCAACCATGGCAGAAAGTATTCCTCTTTTTACCCATTTTTACTGGCTCTTGGAGTGACAGCTCTTCTGAGCTTAAAGAAGGATGATTTCATACCAGACACAGATGTACTTCATAATGATAGGTTCAAAGGCAAGTCTCTTATCTCAGGTCCAGTAACTTCAACTATTTCTCCATCTTCAGAACTTCTAGGTGCTCTAGTTATTGTTGCAGCAGAGCACAAGGTTTCCGACATTCTAGCCCTGGTTTTGACTACAGGCTGATGGACTGCAGTGCTGGCACACACTGTTTTGGAAAGAATGTGCTAGCAACCAGCCCTTCTCTCTTCCCTCTTGCTCCTTTACTCTTCAGTAAGATTTGAGCCCCGTTGTGCTCTCTAGCTTCCAATGTGTTGCCACCGATTCCTGCTGATGCCGGGAGCTACCACATGCAGCTTTGTGCTTCCTGCTTGGCACTCAGCAAAGCAAAGCAGAGATCCTTAGCCCTGCAGCAGTCAGATCCTGTGAAAAGTTCAGAGGCTGTCTCCATATCTATGTATGCACAGTGAGCACAACACAGCTCTGTCTCCAGCTGGCTCTTGCTGTCGCCTGCTAAAGCTTAGGCAGAGAGATGAAGCCGCCAGTGCTGGCTCACTGTGCAGTTGTTGCCAAGAGCACGGAGCAGGTTTCTCACTTCCCTCCCTGGGAAGCCAGAGTTGATTTGTACCCTGAGACATTTTGGATGCTGGAATCAGTTTAGCAATGGAGTGTCTTTTCCCTAGAGAGCAGCTATTAATGGCTTGGCATTAAACCATGGCTGCGAACGCAGCGCTAGGACGTCCTAGTGATGGAAACAAGAGCGGAGCAAAAGGCACGTGCTCCGAAGTTGGTAATGGCATCTCCTTTCATGTCCTGCAGCAATGAGGTACACAGATTAATTTTAAATGCATTGGTAACATATGGGTCTAAAATTATTTCATGCTATTTAGAACAAGTCCTTTGAGCTAAGGCTGTTGTAAATTCTAATTAGTCTATGCTAATCTCCATAATAAGCAGCTATTTCTAACACAGATCTAACTGATGAGGTCTGACAGCATTTTCCAAGCTCATTTATACGCTGGCAGCAAGCTGGTATCATCCTAGTGTCAGAACACTTGCTCAGGTTACAAAAACTCTGTATTCTCTGTGCTCGACGGGGAGCTTGTATTTGCTGCAGCCTTGTGCCTGTGGCAGGCCTCTCAGCTTATGCCTCTGCTTGCTTTTGTCTGTGCAGAAAACAGGGAAAACTCCTTCAGCCGCTCCCGAAGCTCCAGCGTGTCCAGCATCGACAGGGACTCAAAGGAGGCAATCACTGCTTTGTACTTCATGGAGTCCTTTGCCCGGAAGAACGACTCCGCTGTCTCTCCCTGCCTCTGGGTTGGAACAGGCCTCGGTATGGTCTTGATCCTCTCCCTTAATCTGCCGGCTAGTGACGACTTGCGGCAGTCAGAGCCGGTCATGGTGTCGCCAAGCGGTAAGAGAGCAGCTCTGCTCCCCTTTATTGCCTCTCTTGGTACAACAGGAGGAATAACTGCATGGCTTTGTACAGTCTTCGGGGCAGAAGTGTCTCAATGCTTGTATCAAGCCACAGACACAACACAGAGAACAAGCACACTCGTGAGAGACACCAACAGCCTCACAAACTGAGTTTCTTTGGTTGTGTTATTGCTGGAGATCACCTTGTGTCATGAGCAAACACTTACACATTTTCTGTGAGGAAAGGGACAGTAGCAGAGCTCCTCCACGCTGTGAAATTGCAGTCATGTGTACAGCGGTGATGCAGTCCTGCCTGGGATGCTGTGAACAGCCTGGCTGTCTCACTATCAGAAAGCTGCAGAGAAGCAGAAGGGAACTCAGGAAAGGAAACAAAAATGTTGGCAGGCCGGTGTACCAGGAGACATCCTTGGCTGAGTGAGTGGCAGATGGTGCAGCAACGAGAACAGAGGGCTGAGAGAGGTCAGGTCTCAGAAGAGGCAGTATGCACTTAGTACATGCAGAGTAAAATGACAGAAATCAGAGGATGCATGGGAACAGAGGTTCCCTGCCTCCAGTTTGTGTAGAAAAACAGTGCTGGAAGGTCACCACACTAAAGGTAACCATTTCACTGCTGGGGAATGACTGCCCTACTGGTTTAATGTAGAGATAGATAACCAACAGCCTGTCTTTATGGTATTCAATAGCATGTATGAAATGGGTTGTTTGCTGTAGGCTGCTTGACATCTTTTCCTTACTGGGAACCTGTTTGCACGCTTTCTTTCATGGTCAGGAAGAACTGGGCATGGCAGACTTGTCTTCCTAAGCAAGATTAACCCGATTGCTCTGTTTGAAAAAGCTGAATGTCAGCCATCCTGCACACATTTGTAGTGCTGACAACCACTTTAATTGCAGTGCCAGTGAGAGCAAATGATCTTTTGCAGGCACAGTCCTGACACTGAAAGGAGCCGTGCTGACCTTCGCCTGCTTGGACTGCATGGGGACCTTGACACATCCGCCCTATGAAGTATGGAGGGACCCACACAGTGCTGATGATGGTGAAAAAACAAGGAAAAGGAAACTTGTCATGCATTCCCCTTCCTCCTCCCAGGACATGGGTGATCATCAATTTGCAGTCATTTGTTCAGAAAAACAAGCCAAAGTCTTCTCATTGCCTTCCCAAACATGTCTTTATGTCCACAACATCACCGAAACGTCCTTTTTATTGCGAGCAGATGTGGTCACCCTCTGTAACAGCGTCTGTCTGGCGTGCTTTTGTGCCAATGGGCACATCATGACACTGAGGTACTTATCTAACTAATCTTGGGGCAAAACTAAGCAAAGAGGCGGCTCAGTGCCACCACATTCCACTTGGGTTTGCTCCAGAGTGCCTGATGCTCTGCACTCACTCCCTGGTGGGTGCGTTTAGTGCCCTGCCTTGCCCGCTGCTGTACCTGCTCCTTGGCCTGTCTCCATGTGGAGAGTTCAGGCAGCTGCAGAGCAAAGCAGGTTCCTGTATTCCATAGGAATCCCCTGCCTGTGGCAATTCATGGCTGTTGGGTATTAACTACTGTAAAAGAAAAAGCTGACCATTTTAGAACCATAGGATTATTTTGGTTGGAAAAGACCTTTACTGTCGTTGTCTCCAGCCACTACCTAACTCTACCAAATCTGGTGCCAAAGCATGCCTGTTGGCCCTCGGTTATTGTAAGGTATAGGGGAGTACAGAGAAACTCAGGTGTAGAAAGAACTGCTGTGTGCTGTATCTCCAGTGTGATGCAGCAAATCCCATTCCTGCTGTTTTGGAAGATTTTTCCACTCAGAACACCCAATTTCCCCTCCTTGTCATCTCCACCAGTGAGCTGGCTGTGCACTAGCCCTCTGGTCCTGCCTTCAGCTCCTCCTTTACCTAACCAAGCCATTTCAGTTTTGGAAAGTACTTTCCACAGGACAATCTGCAGAGCCAGCAGAGGCGATGCTGGAGCCCTGTTGTCCACAAGGTGCAAGCAGGGCCCTGCCCTGCCATTTCCCACAGCTGCCCATATGATAGCTGGGGGCAGGCCTCACCCTGCAAACTGCCCAGCCACACTGTGCCACACGCACATCCAGACAGCAGCAGAAGCCTAACGGTCACTGAGGCAAGGCAGCAGAAACTTCTCCACGCGAGGAAGCAGAGGATGATGGGAAGGCAGCAAGTTTAGGGCAGAGTTTTTCACCTTAGAGCTGTGTTTTAACTATTCCAATTATGAAAAGCCTAAACTTAAATGTTTAACATGCAGCCAGAGAGCAGGTGTCCTGCGTGTGGCAGCTGGTGACTAACCTAGGCACCTGCTTCTCTTCAGCTTGCCCAGCCTGCGCCCGCTGCTGGACATCAACTATTTGCCCGTGACAGACATGAGGATAGCACGGACCTTTTGTTTCACTAATGAAGGACAGGCTTTGTACCTCAGCTCTCCCACGGAGATCCAGCGCCTGACATACAGCCAGGAGATGTGTGACAATCTGCAGGTAGGGCTCAATCACTTCCTTGGGTGCCGGCGTGTTTGTGTGGGAGGGTTCAGTGCCCTGACTCATCAGATCATAGAATCCTTTCACTTGGAAAAGACTCTCAAGACCGTTAAGCCCAACTGTCAACCTGATACCACCATGGTCATTAAACCATGTCCCAAAGTGCTATGTCTAAGTGATTTTTGAACATCTCCAGAGTTAGAATAACCTTTATGGAGAAGAGGAGACTCAGGGGTGACCTTATCACTCTCTACAACTACCTGAAGGGAGGTTGTAGACAGGCGGATGATGGTCTCTTCTCCCAGGCACCCAGTACCAGAACAAGAGGACACAGTCTCAGGCTGCGCCAGGGGAGGTTCAGGTTGGATGTTAGGAAGAAGTTCTATACAGAAAGAGTGATTGCGCTATGGAATGGGTTGCCCGGGGAGGTGTTGGAGTCGCCGTCATTGAAGGTGTTCAGAAGGAGACTTGATGGGGTGCTTGGTGCCATGGGTTAGCTGTTTGGGTGGGTTGGATTGGTTGATGGGTTGGACACGATGATCTTGAAAGTCTCTTCCACACCTGGTTTGGTTTATTCTAATAAAGGTTATTCTAACACCTACCACACTACAGCCTCCTTTCAGGGAGTTCTAGAGAGCAAGAAGGTCTCCCCTCAGCCTCTTCTTCTCCAGCCTAAACTACCCCAGCTCCCTCAGCTCCTTCCCACAAGAGCTGTTCTCCAGACCGTTCACCAGCTTTGTCATCCTTCTCTGGAGCCCTTCCAACACCTCAATGTCGTTCGTGTACCGAGGGCCCAAAACTGAGCACAGTATTCAAGGTGCAGATGTAAATTGCTGTGTGGTTACTGCTAGATTTCAGTACCTGAAGCTGTGCTGCAGGAGCAGGACAGACATATTCCTCTCTACTTGACCTGGCTGAAGGATGCCAAAGCAGCAGAGAGGTTCAGAAGCTCTGTCACTGTTTCAGCTCCTGTGCACTTATGGCTGGCCCGAGACTGCACAAAATGTCAATTTCTGCTGGCTCTCTGCAGAGGCAGATTTGTGCCCCATCAGGACTCCTCAGCTCAGGGGAGACCTTATTGCTCTCTACAACTACCATGAAGGGAGGTTGTAGCCAGGAGGGGGTTGGTCTCTTCTCCCAGGCAACCAGCACCAGAACAAGAGGACACAGTCTCAAGCTGCACCAGGGGAAGTTTAGGCTGGAGGTGAGGAGAAATTTCTTCCCAGAAAGAGTAATTTGCCATTGGAATGTGCTGCCCAGGGAGGTGGTGGAGTCACATCCCTGGAGGTGTTCAAAAAGGGATTGGATGTGGCACTTGAAGCCATGGTTTAGTTAGTCATGAGGTGTTGGGTGACAGGTTGGACTTGATGATCTCTGAGGTCTTTTCCAACCTTATTGATTCTATGATTCACAGTCAGCTTGTCTCAAAGACCCGCTATAGGAAAGACCAACTGCTAAAAGTGACTGAAGGGATGGAAGGAGAAGCAGCTCCAGCAGCTGGTACCAGCATGTGTCCAACCACACAGCGACTGCCTCAGTGCAAAGATGAATTCCTTCTCATATCTTTATCATTTTGTTTATCATTTCCCTGAAGGGAGGTTGTAGACAGGCAGATGTTGGTCTCTTGTCCCAGGCAGCCAGTACCAGAACAAGAGGACACAGTCTCAGGCTGCACCAGGGGAGGTTTAGGTTGGCTGTTAGGAAGAAATTCTATACAGAGAGAGTGATTGCCCATTGGAATGGGCTGCCTGGGGTGGTGGTGGAGTCACCACCATTGGAGGTGTTCAGGAGGAGACTTGATGGGGTGCTTGGTGCCATGGGTTAGTTGTTTAGGTGGGTTGGATTGGTTGATGGGTTGGACACGATGATCTTGAAGGTCTCTTCCAACCTGGTTTATTCTATGTAACATTCTATGTAACATATCACAGCTCTGACAACATCTCAGTACCTACAGGTTCCAGTAGCTAGGTGAGAGAGCATGAGGCAAACCAGTGCTCTGGTTTAATGTCCTTTTAATATTATTTACCATTGTTTTTACTCCAATTATTGGTACTCCCCTTCTGCCACCTGAGGAAAGCATCTCCCATTGTGCATCGAAATACAGCAGCTACAGAAAGGGTCTAATTGAAATCATTTATTTTGAGCACAAGGTCTTTGTGATGTTAGATTTGGGCTGGTTGGGGTTTTTTTAACAATGAAAATGCAAATTAAATTGTCAGAGGAGGAATTGAGAGAGGTTACAGGGAGAAAGATGAGTAATAAAATGGGAAAGAGAAGGAATACGTTCTAGATTATATAATTAAAAATGAACTATTATAGACATCTAAAAGGGATGGTCCTGCCAGCACTCATTATGCCCTAGGGAATAACATGTGCTGAGCAGCTCAGCTCACATCACAGCATTGTCTGTCTCAAGTCTGACAAAGCCCTGTGAGCAGGGCACACAAGGCTTTGAGCACTGGAGAAGAGATGGTTTTGCAGGGGACCAATTTTAAAGTGATCAAAAGGTTTGATTGATATAGCTTAGAACAGGGGCCTAGAGTGAGAGGCTGTTCCCAGCCTGGTTTCGCTTATTAAGCTTAATGACATCATACAACAACCAGCCAAAGGGAAACATAGCCTTTGCTTCTCTGCACTGCTGGACTCTGGCTGCTTGTATCATGGATTTTATGCAGAGAGGACAGTACCAGGCTTACATGGTCATCACATTGCACACAAAAGCAGATGACCCAGCTTCACCTGCTACCTGCTGGGAACACAACATCAGGCTGCATGAGAGTCTCCACTGAGGCTCACAGGGCTGCAGTAATTTTTCTCTCCAGAGCAGGTGACTGTGCAGAGGAGCAGAGTGTGAGTCACAGCACCGTCCTAGCACAGCCTCCCAGGAGCCCAGCAGCAGAATCTGTCTGCTGAGGCCTGGATGAGCAAACACAGAGCAGAGCAACAGGGCAGCAACTGTTCTCAGTGCACACAGCCCCAGTGGTTTCAAACACTAACAGGACTGCAGGCTTTGCCAGGTTTATTCTGGAGGACCCATTTCTCCTAGGACTTCTGCAAATAAATCTGAGCCTGAGCTGTGTTTGGGTTGAGCGCTCCAAGACCTGGCAGCCTGACCACTGCAGTAGCACTGCTGATGGCACAGCGATGGGGACGAGGCAGGGAGGGCCTGTGGCATTTGATAGGATTTTATTCTAAAAGACAAACCAAACACAAAATAAAACAGCAAGCCCAACCAAACAGCAAACCCCCAAACTCTCTGACCTGCCAGCACACACTGCGTGTTTCCAACCAAAAAGGGTCTATGATTCTCTGAAGAGAAAACAGAGAGCAACTGCCCTGCGTGCCTGGATCATCACTAGAGCAAAGCACTTAATCCACATCCACTGCTTCGTTCCGTTTTAGTGTCACCTCTGCTGTTTCTGAGCAAAATGTGGTCTCAGCACTGCTGCTTTCATTCTGTGCTGCTTTGGAATTTTTTCCTCTGTGGTAATGAACATAAGACCAACCAAGCCCCTTTGAAAGCATGAGGGAATCTGGCTTGCCCATGTGTTCAGAATCAGAGAATCATTTGGGTTGGAAAAGACCTTTAAGATTGTCAGGTCCAGCTGTTATCTAACTCTGCCAAGGCTTGTGTTAACCCATGTCCCTCAGTACCACATCTCTGTGACTGTGAAACACCTCCAGGGATGGAGATTAAACCATCCCCCCAAGGGCTTGTTCCAGTCTTTGAAACCCCTTTCAGTGAAGACATTTCTTCTAACAGCCAACCTAAACCTCCCCTGGTGCAATTTGAGGTCATTTCCTCTTGTGCTAGTGCTTGTTACTTGGGTGAAGAAACCAACCCCTACCTCACTACCTGCAACCTCCTTTCAGGGAGTTCTAGAGAGTGAGAAGGTCTCCCCTCAGCCTCCTCTAGGTTAAACAACCCCAGCTCCCTCAGCCCCTCCTAACAAGACCTGTTCTCAAGATCCTTTACCAGCTTCATTGCCCTTCTCTGGACTTGCTCCAGCACATCAATGTCTTTCTTGTAGTGAGGTCCTGTCATGAAACACAGTTGTTAAATCTTCAATACTCTCCACACAACAGACTCTTAGAACCATGTGGTTTGTTAATTCCACCTTCGTAATTTTTCACATGACCTTTTGTCTGACTTTGCTAGGACATGCTTGGGGATCTGTTTACTCCTGTGGAAACACCAGAAGCCCAAAACAGAGGCTTTCTCAAAGGTCTATTTGGAGGAAGTGGGCAAGCTTTCGACAGAGAAGAGCTCTGTAAGTAATTTATTGGGGGGGCGGGGGGGTGGTGTTAAGAAATTCATTCATGAGATTGCCTGCCCTTGCTGCCTAGGAATGGAGTGGAAACCAAGCTTTAGATCGTTGATGAAATAGTAAAGATGTCATTGCAGTGGAAGGGGAGGGCCCTCAGGTGCCTCCCCACAATTCCTTCATTGTGACAGCTTCTTCTGAACAGCTGAGTTGGGAGCCATGACTGCACTGTAGAGGTGCTGGCGCACAAAGCCACATCTGGCGCACAAAGCCACATCTGGCGCACAAAGCCACATCTACCACACGCGCCGCCTGCACATCAAATGGCATCACTGCTGCAAGGCCCAGCTTGAGGACAAGCAGCTCTGACAGAGCCAGGGCTGGGAACTCATTTCTGTCTGTCTGTCTCTCCACTTCTTTCCAGTCGGCGAGGCCACGGCAGGAAAAGCCTCTCGCAGTCTTGCCCAGCACATCCCCGGAGCGGGCGGGATCGAAGGCGTGCGGGGGGCTGCAGGAGGTGTCATTGGGGACTTGACGCGTGCACGCATCGCCCTTGACGAGAGGGGCCAGAAGCTGGGTGAGCTGGACGAAAGGACAGCCAGCATGATGGCCAGCGCAGAGGCGTTCTCCAAGCATGCACACGAGGTAGGGGCCTGGCACCACGCACCCAGGGCTAGGAGATACCAACCTCGCAACTCAGTCGCTGCTTCCCCTCCACACAATCATAGACTCATGCAATGCACTGGGTTGGAAGGGACCTCTAGAGGTCATCTAGTCCAGCAGGGACATCCCCAACTAGATCAGTGCCCCATCAAGCCTGACCTCGAATGTCTCCTGGGATGGGGCCTCTACCACCTCCCTGGGCAACCTGTTCTGGTGTTCCATCAGCCTTGCAGCAAAGAATTTCTTCCTGATATCCAGCTCTAGTTTAAAACCGTTGCCCCTTGTCCTAGTGATACCTGCCCTTGTAAACAGTCCCCCCCCAGTTTTCTTGTAGGTCTCCTTCAGGTACTGGAAGGTCTCCCTGGACCCTTCTCTTCTTTGGGCTGAACAACACCGATTCTCTTAGCCTGTCCTCATAGGAGGGATGCTTCAGGCCTACTCTGGACCCACTCCAGCAGGTCCATGTCCTTCTTGTGTTAAGGGCTCCAGAGCTGGGCACAGTACTCCAGGTGAGGTCTCACCAGAGTAAAGTGTCAGAATCACCTCACTTGACCTGCTGGCCACACTTCTTTGATGCAGCCCAGGATGCAATTGCCCTTCTGGGCTGCAAGTGCACCTTGTTGTGCACATGCTCAGCTTCTCATCCACCAGTAACCCTAAGTCCTTTTCCACAGGGCTGCTTTCTATTACATCAACCTGGACTGATAGTGAGGATTACCCTGACCCAGGTGCAGGACCTTGCACTTGGCCTTGTTGAACTTTATGAGGTTCACCTGGGCAAATTTCTCCATCTTGTCCAGGTCCCTCTGGATGACATCCTGTCCCTCTGGCATAACAACTGCACCACTCATCTTGGTGTCATTGACAAACTTTGTGAGGGTGCACTTGATCCCACTGCCTAGATCATGGATGAAGATATTAAACAGCACTGGTCCCAGTAGACACCACTTGTAACCTGTCTCCATTTGGACATTGACCACTACACTCTGGCTGTGACCATGCAGCCAATTCCTTATCTCCTGAACACTCTATCCATTTAATTCTTCTCTCTCCTACTTAGAAAGAAGGACTTTGTGGGGGACCATGTCAAAGGCCTTGCAGAAGTCTAGATAGATGATAGCCATTGCCTGTACACTGATGTAGTCGCTTCAATGGTGAGGCAGGACTTGCCCTTAGTAAAGCTGTGTTGGCTGTCTTGAATCATCTCCCTGTCCTCCATGCACCTTAGCATAGCTTCTAGGAACATCTTCAGGGATGTCAGTGCTACAGGCTGGGGTCAGAGTGGCTGGAGAGCAGCCAGGCAGAAAGGGACCTAGGGGTAGTGGTTGATAGTAGGCTGAACATGAGCCAGCAGTGTGCCCAGGTGGCCAGGAAGTCCAATGGCATCCTGGTCTGGATCAGGAATAGTGTGGCCAGCAGGAGCAGGGAAGTCATTCTGCCCTGTACTCAGCACTGGTTAGGCCACACCTTGAGTCCTGTGTCCAGTTCTGGGCCCCTCAGTTTAATAAGGACATTGAGACACTTGAAGGTGTCCAGAGAAGGGCAACGAGGCTGGGGAGAGGTCTGGAGCACAGCCCTGTGAGGAGAGGCTGAGGGAGCTGAGGTCGCTTAGCCTGGAGAAGAGGAGGCTCAGAGGAGACCTTCTTGCTCTCTACAACTACCTGAAGGGAGGTTGTAGCCAGGAAGGGGTTGGTCTCTTCTCCCAGGCAACCAGCACCAGAACAAGAGGACACAGTCTCAAGCTGCACCAGGGGAGGTTTAGGCTGGAGGTTAGGAAGAAGTTCTTCACAGAAAGAAATATTGGCCATGGGCATGTGCTGCCCAGGGAGGTGGTGGAGTCACCATCACTGGAGGTGTTTAGGAAGAGACTGGATGAGGCACTTGGTGCCATGGTTTAGTTGATGAGATGGTGTTGGGTGATAGGTTGGACCTGATGATCTCAAAGGTCTCTTCCAACCTGGTTAATCCTATTCTATTCTGTTTCTCCCCACTCAGCCAGTCATGTCAGTTTAGGTGTGCCTACAGTAACCCAGGCACCATTTTTTCCTGCTCCCAGACAATGAGAATGCTGAAAATAAGCTCCCATGGCATAGCCCTGCCTGTCCTGTTTTCATAAATGAGCATCCATTGTCAGCCTCTGAATTCAGAACACAGCACTCCTCACCTCTTGCCTTGCTCAATAATTCATTATGTGGGTTTTTTTTTTTAAGCCACTTAGAGCAACACATCTATGATGTAGCAGGGCAGAGAAGAGGTAGGTGGATGTGTCTATAGGAACCTTTACAGATCTCACTGGGAAGAAGAGAACATTTCTCATATAGCTATATAGAATAGAGTGTGCCTGGAATAGAAATCTTCTGTGCTTAGAGCTGGAAACAGAAAGCTCTTCCTTCCCACACTGTTCAGGCTGGGAATCATAGACTACTTTTGCTTGGAAAAGACCTTTAAGATCATCAAGTCCAACTAACTACCAAGTCTGCTGCTAAACCATGTCCCTCAGCACCACATCTCTGCCTCTTTGAACCACCTTCAGGGATGGGGATTCAACCACCTCCCTGGGAAGCCTGTTCTAGTTTATGAGAACCCTTTCAATGAAGAAGTTCCTTCAAATATCTAATCTAAACCTCCCCTGGTGCAACTTGACTAAGAGAATTATCCTTGAAGTTAAAAACAATATTGAAGACTACTGCCCAAAACACATTGTCCAGTTCATAGAATCAATAAGGTTGGAAAAGACCTCAAAGATCATCAAGTCCAACCTGTCACCCAACACCTCATGACTAACTAAACCATGGCACCAAGTGCCACATCCAATCCCCTCTTGAACCCCTCCAGGGATGGTGACTCCACCACCTCCCTGGGCAGCACATTCCAATGGCTAACAACTCTCTCTGTGAAGAACTTTCTCCTCATCTCCAGTCTAAACCTCCCCTGGTGCAGCTTGAGACTGTGTCCTCTTGTTCTGGTGCTGGGTGCTAGAGAGAAGAGACCAACCCCTTCCTGGCTACAACCTCCCTTCAGGTAGTTGTAGAGAGCAATGAGGTCTCCCCTGAGCCTCCTCTTCTCCAGGCTAAGCAACCCCAGCTCCCTCAGCCTCTCCTCACAGGGCTTGTGATCGAGTTAACACACATCACATCTCTGGGCAAGACCTTTAACCATTTTGTTTGCTTCTGTAACTGCAAGGCAAAGATGGGCACACAGAACATGCCCTTAATTGCAAAAATCATTATATATTCAGGACCTTATATATTCAGGGCCTATCTACTGTGCTCCAGAGATAAGATGCTTACTATAGGAGTAAACAGCAAGATCCTGGTTATCCTGGTCCTTTGAACAGGTTGCTCAGGGATGTGGTTGAGGCCCCTTCCCTGGAGATATTCAAAGTAAGGCTCAACGAGGTCCTGGTCAGCCTAGTCTAGTTGGGATGTGCCTGATGACTGCGGGGAGGTCGGAAGGGGCTGCCCAGGGAGGTGGTGGAGTCACCACCCCTTGAGATGTTCAAGAGGGGATTGGATGTGGCACTTGGTGCCATGGTTTAGTCATTAGTTCTGTGATGACAGGTTGAACTTGATGATCTTTGAGGTCTCTTCCAACCTCGGTGATTCTGTGACCTTTAGAGGTCCCTTGTGGCCCAGACCATTCTATGAGTCTATGATTCTATTCCCTTACCTCTGTGCTTTGTGCAGCAGACAAGTTTGTTAAAGCACCTCAGGAAAGAAATATTTTAATGATCAGCAGGTAACTCTCTTCTTTTTTTTTTTTTTAATGTAATGATTGTGAAACTAAATACAAAGCCAGGCTGGACTGAAGGCCTGATGGCACTGTTAGTAGAGTGCTGCAGTGCTCTGCCCTTTTCACTTAAGAAGTTTGTGGCAGTAGGACAGGATGGGATAGGATGGGATGCGATGGGATAGGATGGGATGGGACAGAATAGGATGGAATGGGACGGGATGGGACAGAATAGGATGGAATGGGACAGAATAGGATGGAATGGGACAGAATAGAATAGAATGGGACAGACTAGACTAGACTAGACTAGACTAGAACAGAATAGACCAGACCAGACCAGACCAGGTTGGAAAAGACCTTTGAGATCATCAAGTCCAACCTATCACCCAACACCATCTAATCAACTAAACCATGGCACCAAGTGCCTCATCCAGTCTCTTCCTAAACACCTCCAGGGATGGTGACTCCACCACCTCCCTGGGCAGCACATTCCAATGGCCAATCTCTCTGTATAGAACTTCTTCCTAACATCCAGCCTAAACCTCCCCTGGTGCAGCTTGAGACTGTGTCCTCTTGTCCTGGTAAATGGCTTTCAGGAGGAGACTTTACAGGGTGCTTGGTTACATGGGTTAGTTGATTAGGTGGTGTTGGGTGATAGGTTGGACACGATGATCTTGAAGGTCTCTTCCAACCTGGTCTGGTCTATTCCATTCTATTCTATTCTATTCTATTCTTTAGGGCAGGTGTGGTACCTCATCTGCAGAGCAGTGCTTTACAGCTGTTCCTTTCTTTCCCCTTTCTGTAGGTGATGCTGAAATACAAGGACAAAAAGTGGTACCAGTTTTAGACTCTCAAAGCAGCTGCTTGTGGCTTTACAAAGAACATTGCGGAGCGGAGCTACAATCACTCCCAAATCTACTAGTCTCTGGCCAGAGAGAGGGGTGGTTTTTTTCCCCTCCTAGAGGATGTTTTCCTGTTACTATTATTGGATTCATCACAGTGGGAGTCAAGGAGAAGCCTGACAGAGCGTGAGACGGAAGCTGGAATCACGTTGGGTCTGACTCCAACAGCTGGCTCAGGCAGCAGCCAGCCTCTTCCCAGAAGGAACTCAACCATCACTGTGGCATGTAGTCTCTCAGAAGCTGTAGGTATGAACTGTGAGGGGAGTGTGTCTGGTTAAAACCACCACCACCACCACCACCACCAAAATAATTCTGTACAAACTCGAATGTTAATGCACTTAGGAAACTTTGCATGAGTAACTGAAACCATCTAAAAAAACAAAACAACACACACAAAAAAAAAGAGAGAGTGAGAGAGAAAAAACCAAACCAAACAAAAAGAGAAAAAGAAAAGCATGTTGTGACTGAGGAAAACTGGGATTTATTTGTATTCTGAGGTGGGGGAGGGGGGGTGGTGGGGGAGGGGGGGTGGTGAGGGAGGGGGGGAAAACAATGAACACAAAACAAACAACAAAACAGAGCAGAACTTAAATGGCAAAAAAAGAAAGGGGGAAAAAAAACCCACCACCTTTATTTTTTAAAGCTGACCTTACAAGCAGCCAGTGCATCTCAAGCATGTTTGCTACCATCCTCAACATGAAAATTAGTTGAGCTGCGTTTTCTGATCTGCTGTGTCCCTTGACATACTCTACTTGAAGTCCGTGCTGGTTAACTCTCCCCGGGAGAGTAAATAAGCTCAGAATCCTCTGCCCCAAAAGCAGTACCCAGGCAGGAGCTATCTGAAATGGCCTTCAAAGGTGAGCCTAGAACAGAACAGAATTAACCAGGTTGGAAAAGACCTTTCAGATCATCCAGTCCAACCTATCACCCAACACCATCTAATCAACTAAACCATGGCACCAAGTGCCTCATCCAGGCTCTTCTTAAGCACCTCCAGGGATGGTGACTCCGCCACCTCCCTGGGCAGCACATTCCAATGGCCAATCTCTCTTCCTGTGAAGAACTTCTTCCTTTCTGCAGGGATGGGGGATTCCAACACACCCTTGGGCAGCCTGGGCCAGGCCTTGCCAACCCCTTCAGGGAAGAAACTGTTCCTCATGTCCCCCTTGAGCCTCCCCTGGTATAACTAAAGGCCATTTCCTTTTGTCCTATCACTTGTTCCTCAGGAAAAGAGACCAACCCCCACCTGACTCCAACCTTCTTTCCTAGATGGTTTGTTTGCCATTCAGACCACAGGCCATCTCATTCTTACCTGTACTTCTCAAAATGTGCTCTGGATCAATCTCTGCTGTGCTTGAAGGGGGCTGTGACATTTTTCTTCTCTCCCTGGTGTCTGTATCACTTGGTTGCCTTATTTCTCAGTCGCAGGAAGAGAAAACCAACTTAGGACTTGGCTCCTTTAAAGGTAAGGAAAGGCAAGAGGGAAACCCGCACGACTGCAGGTTGGAAAGCCCTATCAAGTTCTGCCCACTGAAGCTGCAGAGTGGTGATTTTTCTGTAGTGGCCAGTTGCAATTAGACCAAGGAAACTGCACAGTAACTCATCCCCCATCAGAGCTGGGGTGGGGCGAGAGAGGTCATGGCAGCGAGACCAAACTATGGGCCAGGGAGGAACACAAAACCCAAGCGTCAGCATAGGGCGCTGAACTGGCACATACATCCAGTGACACCCCGGGTGAGTGGCAATTGATTTTCTGCCTCACACTGCTAAAAGTAATTTGCTTCTGCTTCCATGTGGCTTACTTGGCTTCTGCAGTGAACTCTGCAGAAAACTCTCCAACCTGCAGCTAAAGAAGAGAGCAGTAAGTAGAACCTATTACCTGTCTGCGCCAATAGATTCCCAGTCTGTGACTGTGCTGCAGCCACAGTAGCCTACAAAAGCCTCACAGGTCCCCAGTTAGACATTTTTCTGAGACCATCTTGGAAACAAGGCACTGAAGGCTTCTTTTCATTTGCCTGGACATAGTTTCAAATTAGACAAGTGAGAAAAAGGTGGGAAAGCAGCATTACAAAACTTTCTATATGAGGAAAGCAACATCCTCTGCCCCTTCAAGGAGTCCTGACTGAGACTGATACAGACAGGCAGCACCTCCCTCCTAATGAGACCTTAATTTCACTGGCACCTACATCACCCCAGTGTTCAAATGAACTCTCTCAAAGCTGCCATTCCCAGGTCCCCCCTTTTCCTACAGTAAGTAGGAGCCCATGAAGTTGTGCAGTCCTGAAGTCTGGCTCCACAATCAGCCCAGATGCATGAGTTAAAGGGTTGGAACACTTCTGAGGTGTTAAGCTTTGGAATTCACACTTCAGCACAATGGGCACTTCATGCTTTACAGGGTTTTTACATTTTTACAGGCAAAATCAAAACAGTGGCCCTGACAGGTCTAGCTCAACTGGGAATGAGACTCAACAAGTTCCTCTGTTACAGGAAAAACTGCCCTATAATGGTAAGAGCGGTAGAAGCTTGTTGGGGAAAAGGCCAAAGCCCAAGCAGCGCCTCGGTTTCTGCTGGGAGTTAAGGAATCAGAGTTGTCTTTGGGGGTGACAAAACAGCAAACTCCCCACTGGTGCCAGCAGGAGCTGGGTGTGAGGAACCAGGCACTTAGAATGAGACATAAATGAGAAGAACATTACAGCTATTCTCTCTTCTGTTTAAACGTGCACTCACTCTGCCTGTGCTCTGGCCTGTACTTCAAACCCACCAGCCTTTGGGCGACAAAATCTTTTGAGGCAGGAGATGGTTCAAACCCTGCAACCAATTTTCTAGTCCTTATTGCTCCTGCCTTCTCTGCTTTTTACAGAGAAGCCAAGCAGTCTTCATTGATACCAAGCCAAGGCCATCCCAACAGTGTTTGTTCTACACCCATCTCTACACTTGTTTCTGCACCAGGCCAGTGCAGCTGGAAAAGCCATCACCAGTTCCACTGTGGCACTTTGTACAGCCACAGGCTACGGGGCCAGTGTCTGCTGTGAACTGGTGTTAACAGCAGCAGCCTGCAGGAAAGCAGCCTGGGGGAGTGGTAGCACAAGGTGCTCAGGCAGCAGTTGGTTCACTTTGCTGAGAAGGAAGCCATCAGTTGTGGGTTCAGTTTTCATCTGTCCCTCAGGGGGGGTGGCTAATACTGCAGAGATCCCCAGGACCTTGGTTTCAATGGAAACAGCTTCAGGCTGGAGCTAGAGCTGGTGAGTTTGCTTGAGAACCACGTCACAATGGAAGAGCCACTTCTAATTGCCACTCACTGCAGCACACGCAGAGAGAAGTGTCTACAACAAGGCATTCACACAATGCCTGACTGACTGCAGCTGCCAACAGGCTCCAGCTTAACACCAGAGGTTGGGGGGTGGGGTGGGGGGAACCTGCCAGTAGATTTCCATTTTTCTGCAATAGAGAAATGAGAATCTAGCATCCCTCCCACTTCAACCAGTTTTACTACTAAACTTCTGAGCAACTTTTCTCTCGTACTCCCCACCAGGTCACAGCTGCATCTTGCTTTCCGCTCTCACCTATTTCACGCATTTCCAGACAGCCCCAGATTACCATCTCTGTTCAAAGGTCACCCCTTGTGACTCTAAAGTCTCACTTTTCTTGTAGTCTGTAGAGATCTAAAAAAGCTGTATATGGTTGTATATAGAACATTCTATACATACAAATATATATACGTAATGTATATGTTGTATAAGTTTGTTAGTGCGCACTGTTAAATGCTTTCTATCGAGGTTTACCGTGTCTGTGGGATCAAAAACAAAACCACCACACACAAAAAAAAAGACAAGACAACAGCAAAACAAAACCAACCCTTCACTTACAAGAGCCCAAGGAGGGAGGAAGAACTCTTGCCTGGTTGATCTATTGTGAAGCGAGGGGGAGTGTGGGATTGGGGAAAGGCCTGACCTGAACGCCATGGAAGGCTGTGAGCGAGCGGCATAAAGGATGCGGCACTCCGAGCGCGGAGCACAGCCTCTGACCTGGCTTGCTCTAGGAAAACTGAAGACAGGAGCTGTGGCTGGATGCTGGAATCGTGTGCTTTCACCTTGGCCACTGAGACAGCACCACCTCAAGCAAGATCCTAAACCCAGATGTACCTTCAACATCGCACCCCTCAGTTACAGCACGCCGAACTGGCTGGAAACACTAGTTCAATTTTAAGCCTGTTCCCCAACGGCCTACTTTAAAGGAACTCTCTATCACAGCCACATCCAAACCCAGACACACAGAACTTCCACTTCAACTCCCTCTAGGTTTGCCCAGATCATAGTATCACAGTATTGTTTTGCTTGGAAAAGGCCTCTAAGGTCAAGTCCAAGCACCAGCATAACACCCCCATGGCCACTAAACCATGTCCTGAAGTGCCATGCCTACATGTTTTTTGAACACCTTCAGGGACAGCGACCCCACCACCTCCCTGAGCTCCAATGCCTCTTACCCCTACAGCTGTAGGCAAAAAAAGAGACTACGCAGAGAAAATCCATGAGGTTATTTCTGTGCTTCCAGAGCTGAGAAGCCTTGGATGAAGTAGGAGCTGTTTTCTTTTAAAACTAAATCTAGCATTAGCTGTTAAAATTCAGCTTCAAATCTTGAAGTCAAATACAAGACAGAGGAAAGTCTGAGAAAAAGGTTTGGTTTTGCCTAACGACCTGGCTTCTAATTTATTGTGACTTTGCTATAGTCCAGCAGTGTCCATCAGCCAGACATTCCCTCTGTCACCAAAAGGCAGAATCATAGACTTGCTTTGCTTGGAGAAGACCTTTAAGATCATCAAGTCCAACCTTTACCTAACTTTACCAAGTCTGGTGCTGAACCACGTCCCTCAGCACCACATCTCTGCGTCCTACACCTGGTTCCACAACCATTTAATAGAACCAATCTAGTTAATACATGTACAAAATTATCCAGGGGCAAATTCTCTCCAATGCTTTACACACTGGAGCCCTTTCACACCACAGCGTGTGCACTGCAATGAAGAAATGCAGCTGGAAATGTTGTTGCTACACAGCTTAAGAAGCAAAGAAAACATTGCAGCCTCAACTGTGAGCTGTGTTCAACCTCAAGACTCCACCATTTCGAATCTGTGTGTATTGTAACAGGCAAAAAAGAACAAACCCAAGACAAATTTCACTTAATGATGCCCCTTAAACACCTTGCCCCCTCCCCCCCCCATGCATCCTTTAGGTTTTGTCCCCCATGAGCTGAAGGTGAATTCAAGCACAGGATGTTTCAGTCTTGAATGTCTCTTTGCCTTGGTATGGTCTGAGTAGGAACACACTCTCTCTCATGTAGGAACTACGTGTGGCCATTTGTAGTCAACTCGTCATCCTAGGTGTATAAGCAATAGTCATGTAAATGAGTGTGTCCATCCATGTGTTTTGTTTTGTGGCTAAATCAACAGCTCAAACATTGTACTTTTTTAAATAGCAACCAATATTCAGATTCAGTGTGGAGGAAACGTGGACAGAATGTGTGTGGGGTTTGCTAATGGCTCCTTACCTGTATCTCAGAAGCGAGGCTAACCTGGGGTGAACCGCACGCGCCTTGCGCTAACCACGTCCTGTTTCCACAGGTCTCCTAAATCAGCGTCACAAAGGGAAAACTGAGGCATCTTTAACTGAGGCTGAGGCCCCAGTAAAAACCAAAAACAAGAGGGAAAGAAAATAAAGGAAAGAATTGATATTAGTTGGTGTAGAGCTCTTTTTTCCACCCCCACCCCCCTCCCCTCCAGCTTCTGCTCCTAGATTCTTCGCAGGATTTCAGAGATGCCTGGGTTCACATACAGCCTTTGGATGGAGTTTACTCCAGTCAGTCACTTGGCAGTATGGTTGTTGCTGGGGTCGGGATGGCTGCCTCCTGTCCTCCAGCAGTTCATGCAGGAACAAAACCTAGCCCCCAGCTCCTGTTCCTGTGCTCTACTGTGGGGAGGTCCATGGTGTGTGCAATCACCGTCCTAGTCCCCATCATAGTATCATTGTATCAGTCCCAGTCACAACCCCAGTCCCTCATTAACTGGGCTTCTCAGCCCACTGAATGCACCCTTCACATCATGTCCACCTCAGATTAAAAGTTGCCACCTCCAAGCTGAAATCTCAGAAGGGTGGAAGAGAGCTCACTTAAGAGCACTTACTACCAACAGTTGAGTTGCTTGCTGTGCCAAGAGAGGTTCAAAAACGTCAGCCAAAGCTACTGAGTTTCCAGCTCCCTCTTTCAGCTACAGATTTATTGGGGGAGGGGGAGCATGAAAAATTTCTACAGCTTTCTTCACAAGGAAATGCAAATAGCATGGGAGAAAGGCAAAAGGACCAAACCAGAACAAGTAGCCTCTGTGTCATCCTTTGTCACCTGCCTCTCTCCCACCACTGCCCAGCTACAAGGAAGCATACAGAGCACTTTCAGTAGGCAGGGACAGGAGGAAAACTTCAGCAGAAAGGTGAAGGTGACACAAACTTGTGGTCTGCATGAGAGGAAAAGGACCAATCAGTTGTATTGTACATCACAGTATCACAGTATCACAGTATCACTTAGGTTGGAAAGGACCTCGAGGATCATCGAGTCCAACCTGACACCGCAGACCCCATGACTAGACCATGGCACCAAGTGCCACGTCCAATCTCCCCTTGAACGCCTCCAGGGTCGATGACTCAACCACCTCCCTGGGCAACCCATTCCAATGCCGAATGACTTGCTCGGTGAAGAACTTCCTCCTCACCTCGAGTCTGAACCTCCCCTGGCGCAGCTTGAGACTGTGTCCCCTTGTTCTGGTGCTGGTTGCCTGGGAGAAGAGGCCAACTCCCTCCTGGCTACAACCACCCTTCAGGTAGTTGTAGAGGGCAATAAGGTCACCCCTGAGCCTCCTCTTCTCCAGGCTAAACAATCCCAGCTCCCTCAGCCTCTCCTCATAGGGCTTGTGTTCAAGGCCTCTCACCAGCCTTGTTGCCCTTCTCTGGACACGCTCAAGTGTCTCAATGTCCTTCTTAAACTGAGGAGCCCAGAACTGGACACAGTACTCAAGGTGCGGCCTAACCAGAGCAGAGTACAGGGGCACTATGACCTCCCTGCTCCTGCTGGCCACACTATTCCTAATGCAGGCCAGAATGCTATTGGCCCTCCTGGCCACCTGAGCACACTGCTGGCTCATATTCAGGTGGCTGTCGATCAGCACACCCAGGTCCCTCTCTGTCTGGGAGCTCTCCAGCCACTCCGACCCCAGCCTATAGCTCTGCATGGGATTGCCATAGCCAAAGTGCAGCACTCGGCACTTGGACTTGTTGAAAGCCATCCCATTGGACTCTGCCCATCTTTCCAGTCGGTCGAGGTCCCTCTGCAGAGCCTTTCTACCCTCTAATTGACTAACATCTGCCCCGAACTTTGTGTCATCTGCAAACTTGCTGATGACTGACTCTACCCCTTCATCCAGATCATCAACGAATATGTTGAAGAGGACAGGGCCCAGCACTGATCCCTGGGGGACACCACTGGTGACTGGCCTCCAGCTGGATGCGGCACCGTTCACGACCACTCTCTGGGCCCGGCCCTCCAGCCAGTTCCTAACCCAGCACAGAGTGTAGTGGTCCAATCCACAGGCTGACAGCTTAGTCAGCAGTTTGCTGTGGGGGACGGTGTCAAAGGCCTTGCTGAAGTCCAGGTAGACCACATCCACAGGCCTCCCCACATCCACCAGGCGGGTCACCTGATCATAGAAAGAGATCAGGTTGGAGAGGCAGGATCTGCCCTTCCTGAATCCATGTTGGCTGGACCTGAGCCCTTGGCCATCCTTCAGGTGCGCAGTTATTGCTGCCAGGATAATCTGCTCCATCACTTTCCCTGGCACTGAGGTCAGGCTGACTGGCCTGTAGTTTCCAGGTTCCTCCATCCGACCCTTCTTGTGGATGGGGACCACGTTGGCCAGTTTCCAGTCATCTGGGACCTCACCAGTGAGCCAGGACTGGAGGAAAATGATGGAGAGTGGCCTAGCTAGCACATCCGCCAGCTCTCTCAGCACCCTAGGATGGATCCCATCTGGTCCCATGGACTTGTGGATATCCAAGTGGCTCAGCAGGTCCCGAACTAACTCCTCATGGATTTCCAGGGTATTACTCTGCTCCCCGACCCCAACGCCCAGCTCCGGAGACCACTCAAGGGCAGGAGTTCCTGCTACCCAGTCAGGGAAGTTTCACCCCACACAGCAGCAGGTGGATGAGATCTCCCTGCAAGAAGCAGGGTCACACAAGTGCACATGGTATGAAGAGACAGCATTCCTGGTGACCACAGCTATTTGTCAGGGTTGGGTCCCAACCTAATTTCTTTTGGCAGCAGACACTGACTGGCTGGTGCAGCAGCCAGGCAAAAGGCAGAACTGGGCTGCAGGTGCTGTTCTGTGTACTCAAGTGAGAAGGCTGCAGTAACAAACAGGATTCCTAGGACTGCCTTCTGCAGCATTCATCTGTTGTCTTCTCAGGCTGTTGGCCCATGTATGTTACTAACAGGATGGAGGCAGGAGTGGACTGTAAAGATGCACAAACCAGCTGAGGGAACAGGGAATGAACATCATCATATGCACCCCATGCTGTCTACACAAAGGTAGAGAGCAGCCTGCACACTCACATCCTGAACTAGGGAATACAGCCCAGTTTCCAACCAAATGCAGGCCTCAGCCCATCAGAGGAGAGAGGAGAGGGGCCCACAGGCAAAACAAGTAAGCAATGGGAGGAGGCAAACTCCTTCTGCAAACTTCAGCAAATAGCAAATATTTTCTTCTGCACAGCTCTAAGCAGTGCCTCAGTGTGGCAGTCTGAGCTAGTCTGGCAATTTTATGTTGGGGTTAGTTTCAACCCACCACACTTGGTTTACCAGATCTAAGCCCTCCTCTGCTCCCCTGCTTACTGTCACTAATAGAGCCTAATCAGAATTAAGGAATGTCAATAGCAGCAATCAGGCAACAGCTCAGAGCCAGTTCCAGCACCGTGACTCAAATGCTGCTGCAGCCACCTCACTCACAGTGCTACCTCACAGTGCTGTGGCCAGCTTTTGTCTTCTCATTTGTTCCAAATTACCTGCTTAATTAAAATGAACTGATAGAGTTTGTTCAGCAAAATAAGTTTAGTTCTGTGTCAATCCCCTTCCTGATTAGCATCAGCCCTGTATGGAGAGCTTGAGAGCCATCCTTCTGGAATTCTAAAGGCAGTGCGGGGGTGGAATACTGTAATGTGCCAAAGGACAAGGAACTCAAGTGACAGCAGCTCTGCTGGGCCCTGAGATACAGCACAGGTGTGTCACTGCATGACACCCTGGGACAGGAAATCATTAGACCATGTGAATTGATGACGAGTCCAACACAGCATCCTCACAGGCAGAGGACACAAATGGTTGGACTCCAGGGTGCCGAGGCTCAGATCTGTTATTAACAAAAGCTTTAATAAGCTAAGGAAAGAAACAACTGTCTGTCTAGCAGCTGAATGCTCAGCCATCAGGTGACAGATGTGGTGGAAAAACCACAACATGGAGTGGACAGGAAGGAAACCAAAAATCTCCCTGTAAAGTGACATAAAAAACCAGAGAACAAAGCCAAATTGGTGCTGAGAAAGGCAACCAAAGCATCCTCACCTGGGGATGCTTCACATGATACCATGTGTCTGTTTTGCTGTACAACAGGCAGGTGGTGGCTCAGAGTCCAGAATGTGGCTTTTTGTACTCTGGCCCCACTGACACCTCTTCAAATTTACCATGCTCTTGAAACCTCTCTGCCATGAGCCTCTGGTGCCAGGGTAACAGCCAGGCTGAAAGTGCTGTGTTTGAAGCTAACCAGCTGAAGCACTGTCAGGCTGTGGCAAGGCAAGTGGTGTCCTATAAGTATCATAGTATTACCAAGGATGGAAGAGACCTCAAAGATCATCAAGTCCAACCTGTCACCCAGCACCTCATGACTAGACCATGGCACCAAGTGCCACATCCAATCCCCTCTTGAACACCTCCAGGGATGGGGACTCCACCACCTCCCTGGGCAGCACATTCCAATGGCTAACAACTCTCTCTGGGAAGAACTTTCTCCTCTCCTCAAGCCTAAACTTCCCCTGGCACAGCTTGAGACTGTGTCCTCTTGTTCTGGTGCTGGTTGCCTGAGAGAAGAGACCAACCCCCACCTGGCTACAACCCCACTTCAGGTAGTTGTAGAGAGCAATGAGGTCACCCCTGAGCCTCCTCTTCTCCAGGCTAAGCAACCCCAGCTCCCTCAGCCTCTCCTCACAGGGCTGTGCTCAAGGCCTCTCCCCAGCCTTGTTGCCCTTCTCTGGACACATTCAAGTGTTTTGATGTCCTTCTTAAACTGAGGGGCCCAGAACTGGACACAAGGGCAACTTCACAAGTATGCCTCTTACAAAGGACCCACCAGAAGTTCAGAAATTAAAGAATAGTTAGGGGCTTGAACATTTCTCACAGGAGGCAAGAATGTGGAGTGTATGGAGGACTGCTTCCTGATGCAGCTGCTAAGTGAGCCTGCCAGGGGTCAGGCCCTGCTTGACCTACTGCTCTCAAATAGGGAAGGGCTGGTGGGAGATGTGATGGCAGGAGGCTGTCTAGGGTGCAGTGACCATGAGATAGTGGAGTTTTCAATATGCAGGGAAATAGGGAGGAGCAATAACAGAACCCTCACTTTGGACTTCCAGAGGGCAGACTTCAGCTTATTTAAGCAACTATTCAGAGAGTGCCCTGGGTAGCAGCCCTTAAGAACAAAGGGGTCCAGGATGATTGGACCTACTTCGAGCAGGAGCTCTTGAAGGCACAGGAACAGGATGTGCCCAGGTGCTGAAAGATGAGGAAGGCTCTGGGCCTGGATGAGCAAGCAGCTCCTGAAGGAATTAAGGGGAAAAAAGAGGGAGTATCACCTTTGGAAAGCAGGGAGGCAACTCAAGATACATTTAAGGATGTTGTTAGATCACATAGGAGAAAAATTAGAGAGGCAAAAGCCCAGTTAGAACTCAAGCTGAACACTGCTGTGAAAGAGAACAAAAAGTATGTAAATAAATATATTAATGCTAAAAAGAGGGCAAGAAGAACCTCCCCTCTTTATTGGACCTGGGGGGGAACATTGTAACTAAAGGTGAGGAAAAGGCTGAGGTACTAAATACCTTCTTTGCCTCCATCTTCAACACTAAGGCAGGAGGACTTCAGGATAACTGGCAGTATAATGCCCCTGAAATCCATGAGGAAATAGTTAGGGACTTGCTGAGCCACCTGGATACTCACAAGTCCATGGGACCAGATGGGATCCATCCTAGGGTGCTGAGAGAGCTGGCAGATGAGCTGCCAAGCTGCTCTCCATCATTTTTCACCAGTCCTGGCTCACTGGAGAGGTCCCAGGTGACTGGAAACTGGCCAATGTGATGCCCACCCACAAGAAGGGCTGGATGAAGGAACCTCCTGTAATGGAGGACTAATTTCCTGTGTTTTCTTTGCCCTCCCTTCTGAAGCATCTGACCCCAGCAACTGACTCCAGTCAGACTTGGGACCAGGTCAGCTTGACAAGACTGAAAGTCCTGCCAGAAAAAAGTCCTGCCTGATCACAGGGATGGAGCCAAAGATGCTGAGGCAAAGTGCAGGGGAAACTCAAGCAGTCTGTAGTGAGGCAGGGTCTGAGGCTTCCCCAGAGGACAGGTCTCTGTGTGAAGAGCCACTGGTCACCCACCAGCGTTCAACAACACATCTGTAATGAACTGGACCTCCAACACCAGCAAGGCTGTCCCTTCAGCTGGCCAGACTGAGATGTATCTTTTGTTCAGAGCACAAAAATCTGGGTTGCTGTGCACTTTTTAACCAGGTTCATTCTCTAGAGGGGAGTGTCAGTGGTTTTGTGTTAACTTTGGGTACATTCTCTCTCCCAAGGCCAGCTCACAAGGCACCAGTTGGACAAATTTGACTGAAAATGCTTTCCTTAAAGCTGAAGGCCAACCAAGCACTGCTTCCACTCACTGTGAATGCTGCAAAGACGTGAAGTAAAAAAATCCAGCCAGCCTCTTCAGCACCTGAGTCTCAGCAGCAGGCTTCAGTACAAAATGATCTTAGCAAGGGACTGAAAAATTCAACATTCAGTGAAGAGACAACGACTTCTTTTTTGTCCTAGACACAATTACACTCCAGAACTGCCAAATTACCTCTGTGCCTTGTTTTAATTAAATAATCTAGCTCATTTCATATGCAATAAATCCATTAGGCTTTGGGGGGGGGGTGTGGGGTGTGGTGTTTTAAATTACAAAATCCAGCAGATTGGTACAGAGTTCATTTCAGTACTGTGCTTTCAGCACTTGAGAGCTTCCCAGCAGCTCTGTGAACGTCCTTCACTGCCCTGTGCAAAGGGGATGGCTTGGTGAATCGATGCCCACTTCTGCCACACATTCTGGAAGGCAGCTGGCAGTGACATCTGCAGACACACAGCACGTGCAGGTCGGTCTCCGGCCCTTGCCCTGCCCGGCCCGCGGTCCCTCGCCGCCCCTGGGATCGCTGCGTTTCCTGTCAGAGCTCCAGGTCCTGCAGGTCTCCCCAGCTAGGTCCAATTTTCACTTTAACATCCAGTTTCACTGAGAGTTTGATGGCATTCTCCATCTCGTGCTTGACAATCTGAGCGACCTACAAGAAAACGCTGGGCGTCAGATGCACACAGAACTCAAACACATAGCCTGCTGTTCTGTCAAGAGCTGGGATGGCCAGGCACCTGGAGCCCTCACCTGCCTTTATCTGCACTGACTTGCCTCTGATGGGAATGAGACTAAGCATCCTAATACTGATTAGGGTTTATGAACAGAGAGGCTGTAAAAAGCCAGGAACATTTTATAGAACAGAACAGAATAGAGCAGAGCAGAGCAGAACAGAGCAATTAACCAGGTTGGAAAAGACCTTCGAGATCATCGAGTCCAACCTATCACCCAACACCATCCAATCAACTAAACCATGGCACCAAGTGCCACATCCAGTCTCCTCCTAAACACCTCCAGTATGGTGACTCCACCACCTCCCTGGGCAGCACATTCCAATGGCCAATCTCTCTCTCTAAGAACTTCTTCCTAACATCCAGCCTAAACCTCCCCTGGTGCAGCTTGAGACTGTGTCCTCTTGTTCCGGTGTTGGTTGCCTGGGAGAAGAGACCAACCCCCACCTGGCTACAACCTCCCTTCACGTAGTAGTAGACAGCAATAAGGTCTTCCCTGAGCCTCCTCTTCTCCAGGCTAAGCAACCCCAGCTCCCTCAGCCTCTCCTCACAGGGCTGTGCTCCAGACCCCTCCCCAGCTTTGTTGCCCTTCTCTGGACACCTTCCAGCAACTCAACATCTTTCCTAAACTGAGGGGCCCAGAGCTGCAACAGAGTTGTGGCTGGTTCCACACTGGTTAAGACTACTTAAGAGGCAACATGAAGTTTCTGTTGAGTGCTTGAGAGTTCCACAGTCTGTCTCTTCTTTCACCTAGACACAGAATTCTAAGTATTTCATGAAGTCTGTTCTGAAAATTTCCATGTACTGCAAACAAGACACAGTCCAAACACACCAGCGGCAAAGAACAGTTCTCCTCCTCATTGTGTTGGCACAAGAAGCACCCTGCAAAACACAAACTCCAAACCTCTGGGAAAGTGGATCACAATGCAGGTGCTCCAAACACTGCCCAGGTTTCCCCTTGCTATTTTGTTGAGGCATCTCCAATGCTTGCTGTCCTCCACAAGCATTCCTAAGCAAACACTCATTTCAGTACATTCCTAGGGAACCAGGAAGATATTTTTGTTCTTGCCACACCTTGAGTCCTGTGTCCAGTTCTGAGCCCCTCAGTTTAGGAAAGATGTTGACTTGCTGGAAGGTGTCCAGAGAAGGGCAACAAAGCTGGGGAGGGGTTAACCACCACCACCAACAGAGCAAGAGGACACAGTCTCAAGCTGCACCAGGGGAAGTTTAGGCTGGAGGTGAGGAAGAAGTTCTTCCTACAAAGAGAGATTGCCCATTGGAATGTGCTGCCCAGGGAGGTGGTGGAGTCACCATCGCTGGAGGTGTTTAGGAAGAGACTGGATGGGGTACTTGGTTGATTAGATGGTGTTGGGTGATAGGTTGGACTTGATGATCTTGGAGGTCTTTTCCAACCTGGTTTAGTCTATCCTATCCTATCCTATCCTACACTATCCTATCCTATCCTACACTATCCTATCCTATCCTACACTATCCTATCCTATCCTACACTATCCTATCCTACACTATCCTATCCTACACTATCCTACACTATCCTATCCTACACTATCCTACACTATCCTATCCTACACTATCCTACACTATCCTATCCTACACTATCCTACACTATCCTATCCTACACTATCCTACACTATCCTATCCTACACTATCCTACACTATCCTATCCTACACTATCCTACACTATCCTATCCTACACTATCCTATCCTACACTATCCTATCCTATCCTACACTATCCTATCCTATCCTATCCTATCCATGTTTCTAACCTATTCCTCCATGCCAGGGGTCAGCTCAACAGGCAGATCAAGCTCCTCCTGCCATCTTTGGCAACATTATCACCATCTTGCTACTGTGCTAAACTCTGAAAGCTCCCTCCCTTCACTTTAACGTTCTGCACAGACTGGTGAAGCCCTGATGCCCCAGGCATTTCAGACCTCCAGCACAAGAAAAGTAAGCCCAGGTATTACCCCAATATGGTCTTTTAAAAGAGGCAAGCTAGCTCACTGACAGACTGCTATATTTGGTTTGGCTGAGCTGGAGTTAATTCTCCTCAAAGCATCCTTCTAGTGCTGTGTTTTGCAGCAGTAGCTCATAACACAGCAGTGCTTTGGCTGCTGTTGCATAAGTATCCAGGCTGTGCCTTTCCAACATCTCCCTGCCCCAAGAGTATTCTGAGGGGTGGGCAAGATACTGGGAGGGGACACAGGTGACCCAAACTAGCCAAAGGGCTATTCCATGCCATACAACATCAGCTCAGATGTAAGAATGGAGTGAAAGAAGGAAGCTGCTGGGGGTGGATTTGTCCATGGTGTCTGTCCCAAGGAGCCACCAAGCTTAGAGAGCTCTGCTGTCCGAGACCGACCATCGTCCTGCTCAGGGGAAGTAGAGACTAACATCTCTCTCTCTCTGCTTTAGCTTCCACATGGACTACTGTCTTTGCTTATTATTGTTATTAAATTGCTTCTATCTTATTACTGGCTTTTGTTATGTTTCTCTCCTCTCCCCTGTCCATTTAAGAAGGGGAGTGACAGAGCATCTTTAGGGGGCATTTGGCCCTTAGACCAGGGGCCAAACCACCACAGCTGCAAATGAAAACCAATCAATCCCTGGTGGTGTTTCTCTTACAAAGCATCAGTAAGAGAAATAAATTCCTACATATACAGACAGGTATTTTTAGCTTTATTTTGTGCTCTTCAGCAGCTGAAGATAAGCCAGAGGCAGCATCAAGCATGTGACCCAACTAACTTGTTTGAATAAAAAGGACTGTTGCAGCGGAGGAACAGATGATTTATAGCACAACAAAGCTCTGGTGCCAGCAAGAAAAATGACACCAATACAGAAACCAAGAAAGCTCACTTCTTTCCTAAAGGAAAGAATCATTCCTTTCCAACTGTAGTTCAAAAACCCAATCATGCCCTGGGCTGCATCAGGAGAAGTGTGGCCAGCAGGTCGAGGGAGGTGATTCTCCCCCTCTACTCTACTCTGGTGAGACCCCACCTGGAGTACTGCCTCCAGTTCTGGAGCCCCTATTCCAAGAGGGATGTGGAGGTGCTGGAAGGTGTCCAGAGAAGGGCCAGAGAGGGCTGGAGCACCTATCATGTGAGGACAGACTGAAGGAGTTGGGGCTGTTCAGTCTGGAGAAGAGAAGGCTCCAAGGTGGCCTAATTGTGGCCTTCCAGTATGTGAAGGGGGCCTACAGAAAAGCTGGTGAGGGACTTATTAGGGTGGTAAGACTAGGGGAAATAGAGCAAAAATAGAAATGGTAGATTCAGTTTGGATGCTAGGATGAAATTCTTCACCCTGAGGGTGGTGAGACACTGGCACAGGTTGCCCAGGGAGGTGGTGGAAGCCTCATCCCTCAAGGTTTTGAAGGCCAGGCTGGATGTGGCTCTGAGCAACCTGATCTAGTGTGAGGTGTCCCTGCCCATGGCAGTGGGAGTGGAACCAGATGATCCTTGAGGTCCCTGCCAGCCCTGACAATTCTATGATTCTAATTAATTTGGGCCCTACTTTGAATGGGAGCTTAAGAGGGAGATACTTCCAGAGATCCTTTCCAACACAGACCTTTCAACTACAAGGTTACTCTAAGGGTAGATCTCAAAGGACAGCAGGCAATATACTATCACCAAAAAAAACCCACTGAAGAGTAAGAACAACCCTGTTGGCTCAGCTAGATAGAAATCCTTGAAAACAAGCAAATCCAGCACTCATAAGCAAAGGCTGACTCTAAGGAAGATGCCCTGTGTACATATGCTGTTCTAAGTGATTCCTCAGAAGATCCACAGACAGAAATATATGTGAAAGCAGTTAGGCTGGTAATAATTGCCCTTGAACTTGAGGTTGTTAATGAAAAAATAACACATTAAATGATAAGCAAATCTTGGCCCCAGTTCTTCTGGGCACTCTGATCACTTGGAGTCAGTACCTAAAGATGTATAAGCCTATACTCAGGGAATGACAGTTCTCAACAGAAAGGCAATTAGGAGCCTTTTCACAGCTAAAACTGGATTGAAGCAGCAGATGTCTAAACAGAGCTGTCAAGATGAACAGAAGCTTGAGCTCAGATTAAAGAGAAAAACATTAAACTTTTTGTTCTTAATTACATTAAAAGGAGAGAAGAGAAGAGAAGAGAAGAGAAGAGAAGAGAAGAGAAGAGAAGAGAAGAGAAGAGAAGAGAAGAGAAGAGAAGAGAAGAGAAGAGAAGAGAAGAGAAGAGAAGAGAAGAGAAGAGAAGAGAAGAGAAGAGAAGAGAAGAGAAGAGAAGAGAAGAGAAGAGAAGAGAAGAGAAGAGAAGAGAAGAGAAGAGAAGAGAAGAGAAGAGAAGAGAAGAGAAGAGAAGAGAGAGAAGAGAAGAGAGAGGAAAGCTTCTTCTAACATCCAGCTTAAATCTCCCCTGGGAAAACTTGAGGCCATTTCCACTCATCCTGACACTTGTTGCTATGGAGGAAAGACCAACACCCACCTCGCTACAATCTAATTTCAGGGCGTTGTAGAGAGCAAGAAGGTCTCCCCTCAACCTCCTCTTCTCCAGACTAAACTATGCCAGTTCCCTCAGCCACTCCCCAAAAGACCTGCTCTCCAGATCCTTCACCAGCTTCCTTGCCCTTTTGTCATTAAATAATGTATGTGCACAGAAGAGGAAGCCAGACATTGCCAGGCTACAGAAGTATGCCCTGGGAGCCCTCCTGCCGCTGTGCTTACGACTTGAGAAAACACTGAGTTGCCAACATATGCTTGCTGCTGAAACACTCCCTGCTGAAATCTGTCACACAGACACCACAGTGCCCAGGCACAGGAGCACCAACACAGAGGAAGAGCACACACACACACAGAGACACACACACACATAAAAAGTACCTTAACTCCACACAGTACCTCTCTTACATCTACCATGCTGCTGACCTGCACCATACCACTACTAACAGAAAGACAGGCAGGGAGTGAGGAAAGAAGTACCCAAAGCAAAGAATCCTCCTTTCCCTACAGAGTACATGTTCCAAGAGAGACACCACAAGACACAAGTGTAAAGGCAAAAACACCTCCAAATGAGGGAAAACTTCCTCCTCTACCTGTCAACAACATCAAGCTTCTTTACTCAAGCCTTGCAGAGAAGGTGCATGACCTGCTGTTACAAGCAGCAAAGCATGTGGTGGGAAAATTAACTTCAGCCATGGGGGTGACTTGAGTCTGAAAATACAGGGATCAAGAATGCAACACCCTTCTGCATCCCATTGATCTTTGTTCTCACAGACCTTTTAGCACCCACTGAGAGAGGATCCAGGGAAAAGAAGCAGAGCACCTGCAAGGAAGGCTCATTTGAAACACCATAACACAGCAGACAGCTGAAAAAGTAAGTGCAGAGCTGTACCTGGATGACATCGTCCTCTGCAACCTCATAAAGGAGCTCATCGTGGAGCTGGAGAATAAAGAAGCCTCCACTGATGGGATGTAACATCCCCCTGCTTCTTTTCCTTGTTAGTCTCCCTACAAAGTGAAGAGCACAGTTCATCAGCTATCACTGTGTAAAGGCATGTTTCCTGCAATTAGAAAATCCCCTCACACATTTCTAGTGCTGAGGAAAACAACATGAGGAGCTTGAAAATGAACCAAGCCCAAGCTCACAGATAAAACCACAGAACATTGCCATCCTATCAATATTTGTACAGCTACTGAGGGGAAAAAATGTTAATGAAAAGCATTTTAGATATAAACATTTCAGCTTTACATTAGGAGGACATGAATCAGAACAGAAACAAGAGACAGTTGCATCTCCTGGACCATCTGCTTTAAAGATAAATGTTAAACAAAATCAATGTCAACTTCACTCAGAAGCTGGTGTGCAATGTTCTCTCTGGCAATGAGTTGGGGTTCTGCCCTTCTTCCAAAACATTTTAATGGCTGGTCATAGAACCATGGAATCAATAAGGTTGGAAAAGACCTCAGAGATCAGCAAGTCCAACTTATCACCCAACACCTCAGGATTAACTAAACCATGGCTTCAAGTGCCATGAACACCTCCAGGGATGGTGACTCCACCACCTCCCTGGGCAGCACACTCCAATGGCCAAACTGTCTTGCTGGGAAGAACTTTCTCAGCACCTCCAGCCTAAACTTCCCCTGGCACAGCTTGAGACTGTGTCCCCTTGTTCTGGTGCTGGTTGCCTGAGAGAAAAGACCAACCCCCACCTGGCTACAACTTCCTTGCAGGTAGTTATAGGCAGCAAGAAGGTCTCCCCTGAGCCTCCATTTCTCCAGGCCAAGCAACCCCAGCTCCCTCAGCCTCTCCTCACAGGGCTGTGCTCAAGGCCTCTCCCCAGCCTTGTTGCCCTTCTCTGGACACCTTCAAGTGTCTCAATGTCCTTCTTAAACTGAGGGGCCCAGAACTGGACACAGAGGACTCAAGGTTGTGGCCTAACCAGTGCTGAGTCCAGGGGCAGAATGACCTCGCTGCTCCTGCTGGCCACGCTATTTCTGATGCAGTCTATAAAGGCACTGAGCCTCCTCTCAATGCAGTTAAACTGTAGCTACTACTTATGATTTAAAAAAAAAAACAGGAAAAAAAAGAAAAGCAAAGGCAAAAAAAAAAAGAGCAGCTTTTGCATAAACAAGTAAGCAGCTGACAAAAACACAATCCTGGTCGGCCTTGCCTGACAAAAACCAGAACAAACTCTTCATGGTAAAAGCTTTTTTTGGTTGTTGTTGGTTTGGGGTTTTTTTAAACAACAACCAACCAACACAACCTCACACACAAAGACTCCAAAGTTATTTATTTCTCAGGTTAGCTAACAGGAGGCCTCCAGTTCACAGCTACAGGAAGGGTTTCACAGCATCATCAGTGCCTCGCACAAGCCTCACACCGAAGCAGCAATGTTGAAGGAGCAGCACGATGCAGGATGCTTCCCTGCTGGCACATAACTTGCTGAAAGAGAAATCCTTCCAGTTCTTGAACAGCTAGCATCAGAAGGGGACAAACTCTCACAAATGGATCTACTTGCTGGGCTCTACACATTGGCCACAACCCCATGCAGAGCTACAGGCTGGGGTCAGGGTGGCTGGAGAGCTGCCAAACAGAGAGAGACCTGGGGGTATTGGTTGACAGCCAGCTAAGCGTGAGCCAGCAGTGTGCCCAGGTGGCCAAGAGGGCCAATGGCATCCTGGCCTGCATCAGGAACAGTATGGTCAGCAGGAGCAGGGAGGGCATTCTGCCCCTGTACTCTGCATTGGTTAGGCCACACCTTGAGTCCTGTGTCCAGTTCTGGGCCTCTCAGTTTAGGAAAGATGTTGAGTTGCTGGAAGGTGTCCAGAGAAGGGCAACAAAGCTGGGGAGGGGTTTGGAACACAGCCCTGTGAGGAGAGGCTGAGGGAGCTGGGGTTGCTTAGCCTGGAGAAGAGGAGGCTCAGGGGACACCTTCTTGCTCTCTACAACTACCTGAAGGGAGGTTGTAGCCAGGTGGGGGTTGGTCTCTTCTCCCAGGCAACCAGCACCAGAATAAGAGGACACAGTCTCAAGCTGTGCCAGGGGAGGTTTAGGCTGGATGTTAGGAAGAAGTTCTTCCCAGCAAGAGAGATTGGCCATTGGAATGTGCTGCCCAGGGAGGTGGTGGGGTCACCATCACTGGAGGTGTTTAGGAAGAGACTGGATGAGGCACTTGGTGCCATGGTTTAGTTGACTAGATGGTGTTGGGTGATAGGTTGGACTTGATGATCTCAAAAGTCACTTCCAACCTGGTTAATTCTATTCTACTTGCCTTCCTACAACTACAATGGCCAAACATCAGTAGCTGCTGCTCCTGGAAGGGGTGGGAAGTTCTGCCAAGCAAACGCCTTCTGCTCAAGAGCAGACCTCTGAATCTTGTCTAAAATAAAACTCCCTGACACATTTTTTGAGATGTGGCAATTAATTATTTAGCTTTCCTTCTCAGTCCTGCAAGCCAGACAACAGCTTCATGTTTCAGGTTGAAGCATAAGAACCATCAAAGATGGCACTCCATCCCTTCAGCTGTCTTGCTAAAAATATGACTGATGAGCACAACACTGTCTGCACTATGCTAAAAAAAACATCTTCATAGCACTCCACTGGGAATGAGTATCCCAGCACATCTTTGCTGTCTTCAGCCAGAAGAAATTTATGCTGCTAAGTGCTTCACACAACACCCTTCTGGAGCCTCTATACATCAAATTCCAGTCCACAAACGCCAGGCTTAATTCTACCCCCCCAACAACAAATGTATTGCTGGAACAAGAAGTTGTTTCATGCTCTAAAGATCTATTCTCCACCTTTAAAGGCAGAGTATATGCTCAGGTTCTCCTTCCTGCAATTCTGTGGTGACTTCACAGGCCATACCACATATGAACTGCCACTCTCAACCTTAGTGTGGCAGTTTAGGCTGGGTGCCTCCTGTCGCTGCCACGCAAGATACACCTCCAGTGTCCTGAGGGTTCAGCCCAGTGGGTGGACACAGGGAGCTGTGTATTTCATACCCATAATATCCTGCACCCTATAAATCCATCTGCAAGGTCTCACACTTCCTCTTTCTTCCCTTGCTATTCCCATGGGAGATGCTCCTTATCTGGTAATGGAAGGGGAGTTATCTCAAGGCCTTTTAGACCTGGCTAGGCCTAAGGCCAGGATGAGAAGGGAGAAGGGCAATCTCAGATCTGGCCAGCTGAGATGAGCCTAACAGTGGAGGGGGGTGGGGAAGAAAGAGCTCGGGGAGTTTGGGTATACCCTCAGATAGAGAGAAGGGGAGTGCTGGGAGGCT